>NW_016160169.1:32227-37440 GCF_001687245.7 Rhagoletis zephyria | reverse complement strand
CTGAGAGATCCCGGTTGGCATCAATCTTTATATTTTAAATAACTATTCGTACACCGAAACAACTCGCGGCGATGGCAAAACTAAAACTGAGATAAACAAGTCTGGGCATGTCATAGCACACAATTTTCTTCCTCTACCTAGCGCAATGATCGGCATGCCATAGTTTACTGAGTGCTCTTTGACCACACGCGTGTTTCAACCATATACGAACAGCGGTAGCAGAGCAATGATTTCCACGCACACAGTCTCATTCATTGAATCGTTTTTATGCAATGGTCGGCATACTAGCGCATTCAAAGGACTCAATAAGTGGGACTGTGTGTATTGCTCAGCTTGTGCTCTTCGTATGTGAGACACCCATGTGCTCAGAGAGCGCTCAGCAATATTTAGGGGTGGCTCACAAGCATGAATATGTTCCGCTATCAAACCAAATCGTGGTTGCCTCAACTAAGATTTTGTAACTATGACTAAACCATGTGTTGAAAGAAAGCTTATCTGTATTAGCAGAGCTTAATGACATCCTTTTATGAACCATACGTTAAGTTGAATGGAATTTGTAGAAATATNTAATCCTTGGTAATAGTTCCCAAATATTGTCAAAATTCGAGAACTAAATATCTTTAGCTGTCAAAACTAATCCTTTTTCTCAGTGTAAGGCAACTTCAGTGCAGAGTATGCGGCTCGACTTCTATCCAATATAGTTTTAGAAATCCAGGAAGCCATTTTGCCAGAGGACGCCATTTTGCGATCGTATCGGTAGCAACGACCTAATAAATGCTTTTTCAGTTCCTCCTGGTGCTTCCGGAAAGAATTTTCCACTACCTTCATTGTTGTGTTGATTTAAAATTTTTAATATTTGCCATATTTAATTCATGACAATATTATTCATGCACACGATGCAAATATCGTTTAAATATCTTAAGCATTGAAAGATTTTCCCTTAACCCTCATCGAGTGAGAGTGAGAGAAATGCAATTTCACGATTCCATGTCCACTTCTGAGGTAAGAGGGTTTTTTTTTGGGGGTTATCTTAGACAGTAAAATGATGAATTTGATTAAAACCGTTTGTTCTAGCAATACAATTGGCTGCCTTATGTACCTACTAAATATGAATATATAAAACTCCACAATCGTAAGAATAAAATGCGTGAACTTGTTTTCCAATGCTGCTTTTATGAGCATAGTAACCAGATTTAACCCCTGAAACTATTTCATGTTTCCAAATATGCGTTAAGGTTGAATATAAAATTTAACTCAATCGCTTTTTTATGCTGTGCAAGTGTTTAAGTAAATCAGATATCAGAAAAACTGGATTTTTTTATAAAATTCCAAAATAAAATTAGCGCTTATACAGTTATTTTGTTTGCAGTTGCATACTTAAAAGTAATTGAGTTCGAGTCCTGTTTGTTTTTTGTATCCAAGAAGCTCTCAACTTTTTTAATCCATTGAGGTTTCACCGACCGAAGCGCCTCTGCAAAATCTTTTTTTGATTCGTGCCGAGAACAAATAACTTCACCAATTGCATCTCTTATTTTCAAAGTTGCGCCAGTTATTTCTTCACTCGCTTCATCTATTGTGTTCGTGGGCGTTGCTTTCGCTCCCCACCCATGCGTTGCCCACATATATTTATAAATGAGTGAAAAATTTATGCTAAATTCCTGATATTTTATCTGACTACTCAAATGTCCGAATGTTCCTTTCTCACGGACTTATACAAGTTTTTTTTATTGAAAAAAGCTGGACATAATCAGATTGATGAGAATTTCTAGCCGATATCATAAATAATCTCATTATGCCCGATTATATCGAAATCTACGGAGATAATCTCTCTGAAAACTTGCTGAAGGTATATGCCCAAGTCCAGTATTACGCACAAATTTTAGTTCGATTTTCTCGCTGGCCTATAAAATCAAGTCCTTGTAAGTCCTTTACCAAGTATAAAACCGCCTTTGGAGCAATTTGAAATCAAAATATACGATACACTGAATTTGAGCAATGCTTACAGAATTTTCGTACTGAGCTCAATCGTGAAGATTAACTTTTTTAATTGGTAGCGATTCACTAAAAATACAACGAAAAACAATCCAAAGTTTAAAACTTCGTTGCCATGATTCTAATTATCCAGCTTTACTCACATTCATAAAAATATTCAAATTTTTACCCATTTCAAAAATTATAATGACGTCAATAGCAAGTGTTTAAATTAAAATAAATAAAGATATAAAAAAGTAGTAATTTTTTGACAATATCCTTTTAAAGTCAAGCAAGAATTTTGATGAATTGAAATCTTTTAAAAAGTATGGATTAAAATTTTCAACATAACATCAATAGAGGGTTGAAATCTTCAGTGCCTTCATGTGGCATAAAAGGAGTATTTGGGATGGCTACTCTTCGTAAGCGTGTGTCGTTGTTGTGTTTGCGATGTTTACTAATAAAATATTAAAAATTATTCTAGCATCCCATATCCATATATACATACATATCGATGGTCCTGTGCAATAACGATAATGGCTCATAACTCTAAACCTTATCGAAACCATGTTTAATCATTATTACTTACTTTAGCAATCATTGCTGCTTACTTAAGTAAGGGTTGGAAATGGATTTGGCAAGGATTATAGACAAAAACCACTTAAAAGTAGAAACCGTTTTTATTTTTTGATTTTTGAGTTGTATCCTTATTGCAGAGGACCATCGATGTAACTAATAGTAGACCCTTCACTAATAATACATTTTTCAACAAAAATTTGCAGATTGGATCGAAAGTCATCACGTGGCATGATCTATGAGAATGAGGAACTGAGGCTGCGTACCATCAACATAAACGCTGAGGTTGAAAGAGGTAAATTGTATAAGTAAGCTTTAAGAAAAAAAAAAATGTTGGAAATTCATCATCCTCCACACGACTGACATGTAGACAGGGATGTGCGTAAAAAATAATTTTGAATGGCAGAAACATGTCGCTTTTATGAATGCGTAAATATTTAGAAAAATATTTGCCTGAGAGGACAAAATTAGCAACGGCGAAAGAAAATAGAACTTGACAATGCGTTGAAAAATGTGTGGAAAATTAATGTACATACATATATATGTACATGTGTGTATATGTACACTGACGTTTTCACTTACTTCTGATAGTTTGCTAAACAAAATCGACATATCGGAGGCGTTGAACGTGAAAATGTCTGTCTTTCTCAATGCTCAGTCGCATACAGCCTCTAGTAAAAAGTATATAGTTTGTACATAAATAGTGGTATTGCATAGATATGTATGTATGTATGTATATATGCTCATCGCACAAACAAACGACCATCATCTTTTGCATCTTTAGCGTCTAGACTTCAGCCACCAGATGTGTGTAAAAATATTCTGACACCTGCAATTTGGTGGAAAACAACACACAAAAATAAAACCCAAAAAAGTCCACTATTAAATTTTCCATGGAATGGAAGAGAGTAAAATTTATTTATTTACAATCTCATAAAATCTTCTCGTTCAAAATGAAATACATAATTAGTTTTGTTGAGCGCTTTGTTCGAAGGTTTACCAGAGTGAATTGAGAAAAAAATGAGTTAAAATTGTAAACAAACCGCAAAATGGTGAAAAAAAATGTTTTCTTTTTCTTTTTTATTCTTATTTTTCAAGATACATATCTCTACAAGTTTTTTTTTTTTTTGGTGGTGTGCTCATAAAGCAGCCAAGAGTTCCCGCCAACCAACACAAATATTTTGTTGTTTGTGGTTAAAACCCCCCAGAAAGTATACATATGTATCTTCGAAATCTCGTATTATAGAAGTGCAATAATACCAATGTAAATTTTTTGGAGTTATTCAGTTTATTAAATTATTGTACTCTGAATTTAATGGCGTCATATTTTTAGAGCTTTTTAGTACCTTTCGTTTTTAGTTAATTTATTTTAAACAAAATTGTCTACACTCATGGAAAGAGCCATCAAAAATAACATACTTTTTAATCGAATTCAAAAAAAGGAGGAAGTTACAAATTCGTAGGAATATTTTTTTGTATGTATGTATATATGTTACCGCATAACTTTGGAACTCATTAAACGATTTCTGTAATGTATTTGTTTGTTTTGTTAATTTTGTTTAGATCCGATCTTTGGACCTTGAAGAAATTAACGGTACTATTAAATTTTTATAAGAGAATTGAAGTTGTTTTTTTTTTGCTTCAAAATTACTTGTGGATCTACGTGGTGTTTTTAGTTCCAGACTTAAAAAAATGGACTTTTGTAAATTTTTTTCAGTAAGTCGGTTTATTTGTTAAAAATTAAGAATTATTTTCGGGTGTTTTTATTGACAAACAAATTGACTAAAATTAATCGATTCTTTACCTCAATCAATTTTATTATTATTAACTACTTTTGTAACATGTAGGTGTGTCCACTAAATTTATAGGTTAAATTTACAAAAGCTGACTTCGGACAATTTAAAAAAACATTTACTTCGGAAACGTACACCTGAAATGTATTTATAAAGTATCATCAGTATGTCTACATTGTTACAAAATATAAAAAATAATCCATGTAAAATTTGATGATATAGATTCTATCAAGGCGAATTTTTATAAGGTGGTGTTCAGCCGATTTTATGTATGTGTTTCGCCAACTGTGCTCTACGTTATGCGATTAAGGAAGTGTGAGAATGAGGTTTAGCTGTCAAAATTGTTTACACTTCTCTTCCGAAAAACTCACTAGGGGTATTCTCTGAGTCTTGCAAAGCCCTTGCATGGTGCGCAGATTGCACGGATTGCACGGTAAAAACCGTATTTCGTATGGGACAGCTTTGCAAACCGTGCAATCCGTGCACCGTGCAAGGGCTTTGCAAGACTCAGAGAATACCCCTACTGAGTTTTATTATGTGAGTTTTTGGCTGTGAGTTTGCAACCGGTGTACACTACATAGCACACACTCATAGCTACAGAATTTAGTCCCCGCTATCACCTTATATTAATTCGCTTTGGATCCTACATACATTACAAAACGTTTGTGATTCTCAGAAAAATGTTTCGTGGAAACTCAAACTGTGTCAATAGAATGATTCGAAAAAGAAAATAATCACAAAATTTAAGAAAAAGCATAAACTATCTTAGTGATGCTTTTGTTGCTCTTATGATAGGTTAGGGTTAGGTATATATAAGGTCCATGGCGTTAAAAAATAAACTACGATCACTTTAGACAGCTAATCACTAGGTAC
>NW_016160169.1:30530-32127 GCF_001687245.7 Rhagoletis zephyria | reverse complement strand
GCACAGCATATGTACATACATATGTATATAGGTATATGCACGCTATACAATATACACTTACATACATATGAGTACAATATTATGTAAAAATATGATTGAATTTGCAGGCATTTTGATTTATTTTGCAATATCTTTGTGGTTGGCTTGCTCTTGAACTCAGCCCATTTTTCTTACTTTAGGTTGTTGTTGTATGTATAATGTTGAAACGAAACAATGTTAAGTGGTTGTATTGTTGGCGTAGTTCACATGGCCATTATCATATAAAAATATACTCATCGCAAACATATGTAGCTACACATATGTAGTATAAGGAGATACATTGAGATACTTACATATATTGAAAAAAATGTTTTGGGCAAATCAACAAATCTTCTTTAAAAATTCTTTACCGAAGTAAACCCCCAAGGGGACTTTACTTAATGCTAATTGAACATTTTCGCATCAATTTTCATTGATTACACAACACTTAAGAAATACCCCAGCTTGTGTCTCGTTGTCCCAAGTATTTCGTTGAAAGTATTAAGTTTCCTTTGATTAACCTTGATTTGTAGTTGACAATCGGTTTTCCCACCTCCTATGTGCAGCATAAATTCATACAGGCTTAAGAAAGACGTCAGAATTCGCTTGATTTGTATTATCTTGAGTGTAAAATAAATCCTAAGTTTTTGCTTTAAAAATTCGGGTCTACGTTTACTAACGACGTTGGTTAAAACTTAATATCGGGCGTACAGTGTGTATTTTGAGTCTAAGCCGAAGAAAACAAGAATATATTAAGTCGAAACTAAGTTCTAACACTGAGAAAAATATGTACTTGTATTTAAACTGTATAATTTTGCGCCAAGCATTAATACTTCTTTTTCTTAACATATGTATTTTTGCTTAAGATTTTCATGCTAGGATACACTTCGTTATACACTTAACAGACACTTTTTTAAAGTAAAAAGCAAGCCAAGTTCAAAAACAATCTGAACAAAATGAGCTAATCGGTTCAGAAATACTACGTCCAAAATAAAATACCCGAAATGTTCAATCGAGCGTTACCGGGGTATTATTTAAATTAATAAAAGACTTACAAATGTTGTCCAACTCGACATAATAAGAGTGGGAAGTACCACTTGCGTGTAGTCGTTTGATGAATTCAGTGATGTTTTTTGTGTGAAAAAGAAGCAGGAAAAAATGTTGCTCATACGCCATGTCCGCGTGTTTTACCAAACTGAATAGGGAAACAATAAAAAGTTATTAGGCAAAAAGTGATTAGTCGTAGCGTAATATTTCCCGTAACAATTATTTAGATAATTTGCAGTAAATATTTAACACCACGTTACCAGATCTATATAGTTCGTTCGATTTTCCAAAAGGCGTCACATTAAAATACTTGGCCTACGGATTTGCAATATGGCTTTAGTTTTTTTGAAAAGGGTTGCCATATGTTAGAAAATTAAATTAAAGTAATCGAGCCCGCATATACTTGCGTTAAATATTTAAAACCACGTCAGCAAATCGGATCTGTATATGTGCAAAATAGTTTTTGTTTTATGAAAAGGGAGACCACCTGTTTTAAAATTGAATTCAATTCAAATCATTTAAACCTTCGTAT
>NW_016160169.1:18600-28543 GCF_001687245.7 Rhagoletis zephyria | reverse complement strand
CACATTTTGAAATTCGGTACAATAGGTTTCGAAATATAAGCTTTTGAAAATATTGAAAATTCCACCTTTACCCTCCCCCTAGCACCGCCCTATTAATTTGCACACAAAAAAAATTACACCTTTCAAATCAGTAGAAAGGAGCTGACCACGCCCACTTTAAAGTTTTGTTTTATCTCAACGGCCGCTATACCGCATCTATGCCTCAAAACGAGTCTACGATACGAATGAGTGTAACATACAAAGAGTCAAATGAGTTAGTTGAATGAGCTGACTCCTTAAAGTGAGTTGGAGTCATTGAGTCAACTCCTATAAATTTGCTGAGTTACCCACCCTTAGTAGAAATGCACTAATCCCGTGCTGTGGTTTTGATGAAATTCAACAAAGATGCTTGCCACAACTTATTGATATCCAGAGAGGGTCAGAGTTTTCAGTTTTTATTTTTGAAAATACGTTCGAAGAGGGTTACCACCTGTTTGAAAGTTTTATTTCAATTAAATCATACCGATATTGTGAACTTTAAATATTAAAATGTGACCGTCAAACGAAAGAGTTTTGAGAAATATTTAGTTGGAGCAATTATAATATTTTGAGAATGAGATGAGGATTTAAACAAACACAAAAACAGAGGAAAAGGCAAATACCAGACAACCATAAAGGGGTAGACAGAAATAAAGACAAAGAAAAAAATAGATATAGGCAAAGACTAAGACCAAAAGAAAGATAAAGATGAAGAAACAGGTAAACAGGAAGATCAGGGAACTGATAAAAATAAAGATAAAAGGGATAGTGATCGGTAGAAATGAAGATGAAAAGTCAGTTAAGGACATAACTGAATATTGAGATATTTTATATCATCTTGTAATGCCCACCTTAATTCACCAAACTCCATCTCAACACACCTTAACTCACCTCAACTCAATTCAACTGCAACTCACCTCACCTTAACTGACTTCACCTGAACTTAACTCACCTCACTTCAACTTAACTCAACTCAGCTTAACCCTCCAAATCTCACCTCATCTTAACTTACCTTCCGTCTTCTCACCTTATCTCACCTCACCTCAACCCCTCAGGAAATAACAGCTAAACTTTATCTACTTTTTCTCTTTTTATTTAATTTGTTTTTCAGTTTTTGTTAAATTTTCATTTAATTTTTAGGTTTTGTTATAAAAACAATAACATGTTTTTGTTAATTTTTAAGTACAAATTTATTCTTTTTTGATACAATTTTTTCTTTTTCAAATTTAATTTTTAGATTTTATTGTTAAAAAAGTACTTAGTTTGATTTCATTTAATTTTTGAAAATATTTTTATTTATTTTTGCTTTATTATCATTGCTTTTTTTCTTTTTTTAACTAATTTTCTTTAATTTTTATTTTTTATTTTTTAAAAAGAAAAATATATACATATATTTTTTTAATTTAATTTAGTTTCAAAAAAACTTAGTGCTAAAGGTGCTCTGCATAACACTAAGGGCTGGTTTCTCCAACTCAACTTAACTTAGTTAAGCCAATTTTCTTGACTTAGTCATGAATAAGCTGTGTAAAACGTAGGCTAACTTTTGACTTAAGTCCAAAAAGTGGCTAAACTAAGTTAAGTTGAGTTGGAGAAACCAGCCCTTAGACTTCCTCCTTAGCGGATCTTTCAATTAGTCTTTCGAAAGACAGTAGAAAGTTTTAAAGATAGTTGCCAGAAATGATAATTTCCTTACGAAAGGCTTTTGTCTTTCGAAAGCCTGTGCTGAGTTGAAATACCGACACCGAATTGCCCTGTAAGGCGCCTCCAATTTGTGGTATGGTCCTAACGTTATAATACAAATGGAAGGAAAATAGTTTAATGCGAAGCCTTTTCAATACGGAAATACACTCGGAGGTTTGCTATTGCGAGCCGAGAGAAGACCGCTGTTAGAACAAATTTTTATAATTTTGATGTTGCTCAGACCGGGATCAAGCCCGGGGCCTATGGAGTGATAGTATGCATTTCCGAACACTCAGCCATAGCGGCAACCAATTGAACCAATTCGAGCTTTAAACTTTATACAAAGATATCATATTTATTGGCAACCTGTTAAATAGGAACGATATAGATCAAGAATGAAATGCTCTACCAACATGTTAATGTGTCATATGCTTGAATCGTAATGCTATGTAGAATCACTTTATTACATCAGCAAGGCAACGTGTCTAGGGTGCTGTTATATTTATGAACAGATGTGGTCTGTTTGCTTAGCCAGAATTATGGATTTGCTGAACAATTGACGTACCTTCTATGGGCATGGCCTGAATATCCTTGCAATTCTAACTTTTGAGTCTCCATGGGAAAAGATTTAAATCTTAAATGTAAACCGGCTTTATTACATTTTTTATCCCTTAGTATGTAAGTATAAACATCACTAATTAACATTACATTCCTACATATGTACATGCATGCCCCAGCAGATATGAGAAAATCTTAAAAAAAAATAAATCTGTTCTGATTTCGAAGTTAAGAATTTTCCAACAGGGTACTGAATTCAAAATTATTGTAGGCATGAACATACGGAATAGAACAATAAATAATTTTTTCAAGGGCTTTATAAATAGCTACAAGCAGAAAAAAGTTTTATCTCGCCTGTTCGAAATCGTGTTGAGTGGAAAATTAAAATTTTATTTATTGTATTTCATTCCATTTAGTAAAAGGCACAATAATTTTGCTTATTTGCTTTAAGTTTCTATTACGATACGGGATCCTCTTTAAATTCTTTGGCTAAAGTACATACACTGCCATTTATTAATGAAAACATATATGCATACTATATAAACTTTCGAATGCGTTTAAAGATACTTATATTTTTGAGGTTTTTGAAAGATTTATGGTATTGTCAGCTATTTTTAATCGCACTAATCTTTTAATACCCGCCAATTTGTCCGTTAATCCTATCTTTTACCAGGCGTTTAATAAAAAGATGTTATAATAAATATAAAGTGAAGATGCAGCTAAGAAAATAATAAAAATGTAAAAACGTTTTTATGCACAACTAAAATTACTATTAATAATTTAAACAAATGTATCACAAACAAAGTTGTTTTTATAAACCATTCTATAAAATTTACTTATTAGTGCACGTAAATAATGGTGACTTCTTTAGGGAATCTGAACACATAATTACATCAATTACAAATACCTACATAATTTTACTTTTAAAAATTTTTCATAACTTTTTTCCCCATTTTTCCTTTATATTTTTGTAAAAAAAACTTTGTAGGAGAAAATCCGACATTTTTGCTTTAAAATCACCGGCCGAAAAGCACCAAATATACACTCATAGACAATTATATGAGCCGTTTGTTTTGAAAGTGGCGTAAGTCACCTTTTCAAAAAAAAAAAAAAAAAATCGAGTTAGTGATAACACTATGTTGCAATAGTTGTTCTAACAGGAGTACGCTCTGGTCTTGAAAACTGCCGTAAGTCGCCTAACTCTTTGATACAATTCTCGGGCGTTTTTCCTATCGGCCAGCATTTAAAGCTCTTCGCAATCACGTATTTCGGCCTCTCTATTCTTAGTGCCGCAAATATGTCTCGCTTCGCTCTTCAGTTCCCTATAACGGTTCCAAATATCTCGCCGTTGCGCCCGATCGTAGCGTGGCCCTGTAGGCGGCATTTTTTCTCTACCGCCTCTTGACACCCCTCCGCGCATCAGTTGTATTTTTGTGCTCCATGAAATCTGACTACGTCCGGGTAGTAAATCGAAATAAATTATTAAAATCGGTCAGGCCGTTTTCGAATTTCAGCGAGACTAGTGGACAGCAATTAATTTTTATGTATATACATGTATTATATATAGAAGATATTCGATTGATCCTAATAATTGCAGCAGTGGTTTGTGGATTTCTGAAAATCTCGCATTTGTTTAACATCAGTATAGTGACTATATGATAAAGTTTCTTACGGCGTTTAGAATTTGGTAGGTCAATTCAGCTTTATGCTATACGTCTTTATATAAACATATGAGTTATGTATAAAGCTTCTGACCGGGGAAAGTTCGTCTGCCAAAGTAGTTTTACAGACATTCGACTGCTTCCTTAATGCTAGCTCTGCCTGATGCTGGCGTCCTGCACGAAAGACCTACCCACCGAACTTCCGTCAAGCTTCGACCGATCCGTGTGAAAATTAAGCTGTGCCATCTTGCAACTACTGCTTCCCTTTCGCTCATTCATAGATTCATACTGGTCATGGAGTGTCGAAAGAGCTCAAAAACCAGTCTACCCAGACAGATATCGGATAAAGTCGAAGCCTCAGCAGCTTTTCTTTGTGTTTTATGACGAGGGAAAATACAAACATGTGCGATATATTCTCTTTTTAAGAAAATCGGTACGAATGGTCACCGTACCTATCCCCCATCTGATTAACATGTGCTCAGTAATACTACGATGTGGAGAACAAACGGGGCATCGTCAGTGGTACCCTTTCGTTTTGCCCATTTTGGCAATTCTCAAGTAAAAGCAAACAACGCCTCAGAAACTTTAAATGCACTCAAATTCACTGATATTTTCACAAAATTCACAATTTTTTAACATTTTGTTTATTTAATTATATTTTATAAATTATATCTTTTTACAATTTAACACAATTAAACCACGTTTTTTATCGGAAAATTGAATATTAAGTAAAGTGACTTCTTTAACAGTTTCTTCTATCCTCCTATTCGGCTTTGATTACTTTTACTTTAGAAGTGTCATTGCCGCCAGAACGAAGCAATTTTGTATCCTATTACTCTTCCAGTAAAACTGTATAATTTGCGATTGCTGACAAACGCTGAAATTTGAGTTAATTCGATTTTGAATAACGTGTGCGATATGTAAAACGAAACTTTTCTACTCATTACTCTCTACATAGTTTTTATTTTGCACTATTTGGTTAGTCACCCTATATTCGCTCAATTATAAGAAACGGCTGTGTCTATTTTTTATGTTGGCATATAAATTATGCTTTTAAGCCATTTTGTGTAGGGGCAGACGCTAATTAATTGAACAGATGAGCTAGGAAGCACATACTTGCCTCGTCTTTGCTATCTATTAGACGTGCTACCGCCCTCCACCCACACTATCTTTCCAAAATCTGTACGCTCCAAATCAAAGTGCCAGCGAAATGTGTTGGACGCACGTTAGCGAATCGATCGTCGCCTCTTAATGTTAACAAGTAGCAAGCAAATTCATTTTTCTCTTCCCCAAAATACCTTTGGTATTTCTGCGTTCTTTTATTATGTTATTTATTCTACATACACAATTTTTGTTTGCTTATATTTTTTCACTTTTTTACCACGCCAAACACACGCAGATCCGACTAACAAAGCTAAAGCGTTGGCAAATTAAATGATCATGATAATTATTGCAGCAACAACAAAAATAACAACACGGTAAACAACAACAATTTTAGCGGAAGACAACAAAAACAATTTGGGAGCAACAACAACAAACACAAAGACAGGGGAAAGACAACTAATCTACAATTTCAGCCAAGGCAACCTATTTAGTCTACTTACAGAATCCGCTGGAGCACGGTTGCTTTCGTTTTTTAGCTACATATTACATTCGCCTATATGTAGCAGTTTTATTCGCGCATTAATCCGCTGGAATAACGATTTCCTTTTGACTTACAAAAAAAAAAAAAAACGTAATCGGTGTTTTGAAATAATAACTCGAGTGAAAGACTGGACGAGTTTTAGTGCGGAAATGATGCTGATTCGAAATAGTCAATGGGATTATTTTAAAAACAGAAGGCAAAGGAGCTTACATTAAGATCCATAAAAGATATATAATTAAGAAAAGTCTATCCTAATATGGGCGAAAAAAATACGAGCTATTAAGTAGCTTTTTTTTCGGCTAAAACGTGTTTGCAAAGTTTGCTAATCTAAGTGATCGAATAATGCAAATAAAACCATACATATAAACAATATACAAGCTAAACCCCAGCCCTCTTCGCCAGACACTAGAAAATTTAAACAATTTGGTTAATTTTGACAAAGTCTGTTGCATTGCTTTTTGCTCAACTAAATACACTCTTGGCTTACTTTTCACTCTAGCTCTTGTAAACCGATAGTTTTCGAATATGCTAGCATGCGACATCTAGTTAGCCATGTCAGCAAATAAGGGCATTAAATATTTATATAGCGGCACAGTTCCCTTCAATGTCCCTAGCCTCTGATTAATTGTAACAACGAACGAAAGACGAACAGGAAATTAAAGCCGATTAAGTTCAAAAATGGCATATTAAATGGAATCAATGAGATTCGTGGATTCAAAACTTCAAAGCTTAAATTCCCTCCCAACTTCTTCACTGCGAGTCTTCTCCCAATGTAAAGTTTTGCCTGATTGATGTTGCGACGCATAATAGCCGGGTGTCCGACCTTTTCTGAAGAATACATATGTGCGGTATTCCTGGCAAATCAAGTGAGTTTTATGAATTATGGAGGATAATTCTCAAGCTCATCCCGGATCGTGAGTCATGATGCTGCCTACTGACTTGAATTGTTTCTGGCCTGGCATTTCTTTAAGTATTGCGTTATTAAGATCTATATGTGTTCTCTCCAGCCAGTATTGCTCGCTGGCTTACCAAGTGTCCTTGGTTTGTCTAGTAAAACTGCACAAGTCGTTTGATGGTGTTATTAATACTGTAGCTTTGTCGATAGTAATTTTGATTTTAAACAACTATTTTGAAAATCGAGCTGATCATGAACAATTTTGTAATTAGTTTAGTGTTTTTATATAATATATAACGTAAAACCCTGTCTAACAATATCGAAGCACTGTCATACAATTGTTGATTCCCTCGTAGATATTTCATAATTCTTTTGATGTTTCTAATGCGTTATTGTTGACCATTGGACACTCATCCCAAACGATTATCGATCACTGTTGTACAAGTTTTGCAATTTAAAATGTTACATTGATGTATGCTTACACCCAGAAAAAGGTTTAGTTATAATTACCAAGATTTGGTTATAGTGACTAAGTGGCATAGTTGGATATGGCGAAATAAATATCTAGTTCACGAAAGTCTGCAATTTACTTGAGACTTCTAGTTGGCACAAATGTATATTTGTTAATAATTACAAAACGACTACCTTGATTGGACAATATTGTTAGTTGAATAAAATCATTGTTGAGCAAATATAAACAATGCTTTGGTTGATACAAGTTTTCAATTAATTTTGTGAACTTGCTGTAGACTTGAATCAGCTAACCGTTTATTATTGGAACAAAAGTTTCAGTTTGCACAAATAAAAATTCACTCGATGGTTGTTGTGTTTACTTTCTTCTTTTATTTGCATAATTAAGCATAAAAAATACATACATATTTACATAAATAGGTGGTAAGAATTTCCTAAAAAGAAACGATGAAACAGGAACAGTCGTGCGAAAACCAGGTCAATATCTGCTGGAAGTGCTGGTTTAAGTATACTGCTTTGCTTTTCCTTGGCTACATTGATACTTTAAAATTATAATTCACATGAAATATATATCCACTGAGAGATCCCGGTTGGCATCAATCTTTATATTTTAAATAACTATTCGACACCGAAACAACTCGCGGATGGCAAAACTAAACTGAGATAAACAAGTCTGGGCATGTCATAGCACACATTTCTTTCCTCTACCTAGCGCAGATCGGCATGCATAGTTACTGAGGCTCTTTGACCACACGCGTGTTTCACATATACGAACAGCGGTAGCAGAGCAATGATTTCCACGCACACAGTCTCATTCATTGAATCGTTTTATGCAATGGTCGGCATACTAGCGCATTCAAACGACTCAATAAGTGGGACTGTGTGTATTGCTCAGCTTGTGCTCTTCGTATGTGAAACACCCATGTGCTCAGAGAGCGCTCAGCAATATTTAGGGGTGGCTCACAAGCATGAATATGTTCCGCTATCAAACCAAATCGTGGTTGCCTCAACTAAGATTTTGTAACTATGACTAAACCATGTGTTGAAAGAAAGCTTATCTGTATTAGCAGAGCTTAATGACATCCTTTTATGAACCATACGTTAAGTTGAATGGAATTTGTAGAAATATTCTTCAAAAAAAATATTTATTAGTATTTACCAAACCCTTCAACCAAATTAACGATTTGGTACAACCTAGGTGAATATTAGAAGCTTTAATATATTTAGTTATAATTACCAACCCATGGTAATAGTTCCTTATCCTTGGTAATAGTTCCCAAATATTGTCAAAATTCGAGAACTAAATATCTTTAGCGTCAAAACTAATCCTTTTTCTCAGTGTAAGGCAACTTCAGTGCAGAGTATGCGGCTCGACTTCTATCCAATATAGTTTTAGAAATCCAGGAAGCCATTTTGCCAGAGGACGCCATTTTGCGATCGTATCGGTAGCAACGACCTAATAAATGCTTTTTCAGTTCCTCCTGGTGCTTCCGGAAAGAATTTTCCACTACCTTCACTGTTGTGTTGATTTAAAATTTTTAATATTTGCCATATTTAATTCATGACAATATTATTCATGCACACGATGCAAATATCTTTAAATATCTTAAGCATTGAAAGATTTTC
The DNA here is from genome assembly GCF_001687245.7 of Rhagoletis zephyria. NCBI lineage: Eukaryota > Metazoa > Arthropoda > Insecta > Diptera > Tephritidae > Rhagoletis > Rhagoletis zephyria. Next base: position 19,989 of record NW_016160169.1, on the reverse strand, counting down.
CCTTAACCCTCATCGAGTGAGAGTGAGAGAAATGCAATTTCACGATTCCATGTCCACTTCTGAGGTAAGAGGGTTTTTTTCGGGTTATCTTAGACAGTAAAATGATGAATTTGATTAAAACCGTTTGTTCTAGCAATACAATTGGCTGCCTTATGTACCTACTAAATATGAATATATAAAACTCCACAATCGTAAGAATAAAATGCGTGAACTTGTTTTCCAATGCTGCTTTTATGAGCATAGTAACCAGATTTAACCCCTGAAACTATTTCATTTTCCAAATATGCGTTAAGGTTGAATAGAAAATTTAACTCAATCGCTTTTTTATGCTGTGCAAGTGTTTAAGTAAATCAGATATCAGAAAAACTGGATTTTTTTTATAAAATCCAAAATAAAATTAGCGCTTATACAGTTATTTTGTTTGCGTTGCATACTTAAAAGTAATTGAGTTCGAGTCCTGTTTGTTTTTTGTATCCAAGAAGCTCTCAACTTTTTTAATCCATTGAGGTTTCACCGACCGAGCGCCTCTGCAAAATCTTTTTTTGATTCGTGCCGAGAACAAATAACTTCACCAATTGCATCCTTATTTTCAAAGTTGCGCCAGTTATTTCTTCACTCGCTTCATCTATTGTGTTCGTGGGCGTTGCTTTCGCTCCCCACCCATGCGTTGCCCACATATATTTATAATGAGTGAAAAATTTATATTTTATCTGACTACTCAAATGTCCGAATGTTCCTTTCTCACGGACTTATACAAGTTTTTTTATTGAAAAAAGCTGGACATAATCAGATTGATGAGAATTTCTAGCCGATATCATAAATAATCTCATTATGCCCGATTATATCGAAATCTACGGAGATAATCTCTCTGAAAACTTGCTGAAGGTATATGCCCAAGTCCAGTATTACGCACAAATTTTAGTTCGATTTTCTCGCTGGCCTATAAAATCAAGTCCTTGTAAGTCCTTTACCAGTATAAAACCGCCTTTGGAGCAATTTGAAATCAAAATATACGATACACTGAATTTGAGCAATGCTTACAGAATTTTCGACTGAGCTCAATCGTGAAGATTAACTTTTTTAATTGGTACGATTCACTAAAAATACAACGAAAAACAATCCAAAGTTTAAACTTCGTTGCCATGATTCTAATTTCAAATTTTTACCCATTTCAAAAATTAATGACGTCAATAGCAAGTGTTTAAATTAAAATAAATAAGATATAAAAAAGTAGTAATTTTTTGACAATATCCTTTTAAAGTAACAAGAATTTTGATAATTGAAATCTTTTAAAAAGTATGGATTAAAATTTTCAACATAACATCAATAGAGGGTTGAAATCTTCAGTGCCTTCATGTGGCATAAAAGGAGTATTTGGGATGGCTACTC
>NW_016160169.1:0-16634 GCF_001687245.7 Rhagoletis zephyria | reverse complement strand
TTAACGGTACTATTAAATTTTTATAAGAGAATTGAAGTTGTTTTTTTTTTGCTTCAAAATTACTTGTGAATCTACGTGGTGTTTTTAATTCCAGACTTAAAAAAATGGACTTTTGTAAATTTTTTTCAGTAAGTCAGTTTATTTGTTAAAAATTAAGAATTATTTTCGGGTGTTTTTATTGACAAACAAATTGATTAAAATTAATCGATTCTTTACCTCAATCAATTTTATTGATTGACTAACGACTTTTGTAACATGTAGGTGTGTCCACTAAATTTATAGGTTAAATTTACAAAAGCTGACTTCGGACAATTTAAAAAAAAACATTTACTTCGGAAACGTACACCTGAAATGTCATTATAAAGTATCATCAGTATGTCTACATTGTTACAAAATATAAAAAATAATCCATGTAAAATTTGGCGAATTTTTATAAGGTGGTGTTCAGCCGATTTTATGTGTATGTGTTTCGCCAACTGTGCTCTACGTTATGCGATTAAGGAAGTGTGAAAATGAGGTTTAGCTGTCAAAATTGTTTACACTTCTCTTCCGAAAAACTCACTAGGGGTATTCTCTGAGTCTTGCAAAGCCCTTGCATGGTGCGCAGATTGCACGGATTGCACGGTAAAAACCGTATTTCGTATGGGACAGCTTTGCAAACCGTGCAATCCGTGCACCGTGCAAGGGCTTTGCAAGACTCAGAGAATACCCCTACTGAGTTTTATTTAGTCTGTTCCTTTGAACTTCGGACTAAAACCTGTGGAACTGTCAAACTACAATTTTACGCTCTCAAATGAGAGTAAAAGGAGAACAGATGCAGAAGTGCATAGGAACGCAAAAAGCACTATTTCCTGTAAAAACGTCAGACGGTTTGTTTACATGTCATTGGTACTACACTGATTTGGCTGAAATATCACTAAATAATTATTAAAATCTATACATATTCAAATATTTCGTTGTTTACTTCCATTTTTTAACAAATATAAGGTTCTTTGCTTTCACCGCTTTCTGTTTTTGTTTGCACATGTAAATCAGCTGATCGTTTGACACTTTTCATGAACTTACAGGAAAAAAATCTCCGGACTAAATCCTGTAACTTCTGACTAGGAACAGTTGCTCAGTTACTCTCTCAAATGTGTTCCCACTTACAGGTTTTATGTCAATAGGAACGACTTCCTGTAAGTTCTGACTAAATCCTGTAAACCGGACTGCTATTGGAACAGACTATATATGTGAGTTTTTGGCTGTGAGTTTGCAACCGGTGTACACTACATAGCACACACTCATAGCGACAGAATTTAGTCCCCGCTATCACCTTATATTAATTCGCTTTGGATCCTACATACATTACAAAACGTTTGTGATTCTCAGAAAAATGTATCGTGGAAACTCAAACTGTGTCAACAGAATGATTCGAAAAAGAAAATAATCACAAAATTTAAGAAAAAGCATAAACTATCTTAGTGATGCTTTTGTTGCTTTTATGATAGGTTAGGGTTAGGTATATATAAGGTCCATAGCGTTAAAAAATAAACTACGATCACTTTAGACAGCTAATCACTAGGTACCAAGAGCAATCTTGAAGAACATCACAGTTCTCTTGACAAACTGGAACAACTTCTTATACCCTACCTAGGCGGCGATTAGGTAGAAAACCTGCTCCCACTAGACTAACCCGCAGTCTATTAAGGGCTGGAAACTCTCAGAGGATATGCTCCACTGCCTACTCCTGCGGTCTGCATCTTCTACAGATCTTATCGTTTGTCAGAACACCTCTTCAATCAGCATGGCGTCCGACAAAGCACCCTCTTTGGCCAGCCTGTCGGCCTCTTCGTTGTACGCTCACCGTTAGCTTGCTGACAGAAGATCACGATTGAGAGAATACAAAGGTTGCGCCGATCTCGGACCGCTATTCCTCTCTTAACGAATTTGACAGAATCGTTGTTTGCATGACGTCACACTGGTGAAACTTGTTTACGTTTTCCTTGCAACATTTATTCTTCTTCGTCCATTCTTGCTCACGTTTTGGCATTTCTCTCTCGCAATTGCACCAGTGTGACGTCACACAAAAGTTATTCTCAAAAATCCTCTCTGATCGGCGCAATCTTGTATTCTATCATTCTTGACAGAAGATACTCCTTTTTGTACTCATTCTCCTCTACACTCATTCTTCGAAGAGGCAGATTCAAAACCCCCCCAACGAGTTCTCTAGATGCACCCATGTACTTATGTATTTATCTCTTTTAAATTTTGTTACTCAGCTGTGTTAATCCACTCTACGCGCAAGATCTCTACAGTTTTCCGGCGCTGAAAAGCGCCAGGCATTCTCTGAACATCTAAAAGTATGAGGTGCTTCTGAACCGCTTTGCTTCAACATAACCCCAAACCCCTCTCGCCATGCCTATCATTCGCACTCACTCGGCGTGTGCATTGTTTCTTGCTTATCTGTTTCCGAGGCAAATTTTCATTTTTCTGTTTATCTTTCGCGCATTGTCAGTGGAATTATTGCCGATGATGTTTATGAAAATTTTTAATTTTGGCTGTGGGTAAATAATAACTACAAGCATGCATACAGGCACACAAACACAGAAGTCACAATGAATGCAATATATGAAAGATTGTGAGTTTTTGTGATTCTGTTGAAATTTGTGAAAATCGGCAAAGTGTCCAACCAGTCAGTGTTGACTTTTTAAATATGCTCGAACGAACGAATAAGCGAACGCAAGCGGGCACGTGTGCTAAATACTACATACTTATATGCAAATATCACTTACTACATATATTCATTTTCATGAATTCCAAAATTCGATCGATCTATCGACAGTTGACTATATAAATTTTAAATTGACGTTTGAGAACCTACCTTTTTGGCCAGCGCATTTGCGTGTATATACATACACACAAATATACATACATACGAATATTTTTGTTGTGAATTTTTCAATTTTCACATAATTAACAAAAAGTGTGCGTGTATAAATGTAGTGATTGTGTTTTTGTAAATTACTTGTGAAAATTCATTTTGAAAGCGAGACGCTAATGTTGTTATTTTTGTTTTGTTGTACATCGGTGGAGAACAAGTTTTTGCTGCTGTTGTTATTATTGCCAGTCGATACTAATGGATTGTATGGAAGAATGCTTTTCATATTTTATTAAGTATTAGTTCATGTGACTATGCATGAGTAGAGGTGCAAAAATGTGCATAAAAATATTTTAAATGCTTATTCATGCGGCCTAAGGACACACTCGTCATGCGCTAATTAATGTAGTGTAATATATTTACTTGATGTACTATATTTTTGTGGAGGTCGCCAAACTGTCGTCAATAGAAACATTTGAATAAATAGTGCCAGCATTCAGCTCTAAACAGAACCGACAATTTTACCCCTGAAATAAACCTTGCTTAAAAAAAAAAAGAATTTATTTATTTAATAATGCAACTACTTTAGTAGTATGAATAAATTTTTGATAAATGAAAAATTTTAGAACATGAAAGAACTTTTATAAAATATTTCTTTTATAGGGGCCGCCACTTGCTAAATTTTGTAAAACAACTGATAGCATGGTGATTTTTGNTAAAAAAAAAAAAGAATTTATTTATTTAATAATGCAACTACTTTAGTAGTATGAATAAATTTTTGATAAATGAAAAATTTTAGAACATGAAAGGACTTTTATAAAATATTTCTTTTATAGGGGCCGCCACTTGCTAAATTTTGTAAAAAAACTGATAGCATGGTGATTTTTTTGAAATATTTTCAAGGTTTTTAAAGGTAAAATTTTTGGTAATTTTTTTTTTATAAAAACACGATTCATACCATATAAACCACAAACTTTCGCATTTTATACAGAGCTTAGAAAATTTCAACAAATTTTCATCAAAATTTTAATTTTTTAATTAGAAAAATTTTGGGTATGCAGTTTAATAGTTTCTTAAAGTAAAATAAAGCTCAAGTTTTAAGCGGCTGAAGAATCGGGTTGATTTTTCATAATTTTTTTCTCTGCTGCCGGCTTTTGCTTGTTTTTTCATATAACAAGTGCAATCTATAAATTTTCTGCCATAAGAAACTCATGCTTGTATGGAAAAAAATTGCAAAAAAACCGTCACACAAAAAAAAAATTAAAAATCGAGGTTNAATAGTTTCTTAAAGTAAAATAAAGCTCAAGTTTTAAGCGGCTGAAGAATCGGGTTGATTTTTCATAATTTTTTTCTCTGCTGCCGGCTTTTGCTTGTTTTTTCATATAACAAGTGCAATCTATAAATTTTCTGCCATAAGAAACTCATGCTTATATGGAAAAAAATTGCAAAAAAACCGTCACACAAAAAAAAAATTAAAAATCAAGGTTTTTTTAACCGCTTTTACATATTTGCACTCTATTCAAATTTTGATGAAAATTTGTTGAATTTTTCTAAGCTCCTTATAAAGTTTGAAAGTTTGATTTATATGGCTTTGGTTAAAGCATAAATAAAAAATAACAAAAAAATTTAGCTTTAAAACCTTGCTAATATTTAATAGAAATCAAAATGAACTCATTTTTACTTCCCACTGCAGGTCGTTTTTGCACCATTTGCTGCGATAGGGTGATCTTCCACTCAGTCGTCGATATACACCCTTTCGATATTCGGCCCTTACAAAGTCTGTATCTTTTGTATATCTGCTCTCCAAATACAATTTCTGCGATATAACTCCTCTTTGTAGGCCAATAAAACCAATGAATTGTGTGACCAGTTTACATATCGATCACTCATAGTAGTAAATATCATTTATTTAAGTCGGTGCTTTATATGGTATATTTTCCATACCGCTGATTGTTCAGATATGAGTATTTTTATTAGCATAACTCCAATATCTATGTACATATACAGTGAAGGTAAACATTTTCTTTTAGCCGCGAAACAACTAAATCAAAATAGCCACGCTCATCATTAACAATATTTTTGTTTTGTTATTATTTTTTTACGAATTTTGCTGTTCAAATTAACATATCAACAACATTCGTGGGCACTTTTGCATCAGTCGTTGCCTATGGGTTAATGACAAAAAATCCTATACATGCACAACATTTCATATGATTGCTTGCACCCTACTTGATAAAATAAAAAAATTTTAAAAACAAAAATTTAATTTTACTTGATTGAACTTTAAAGATTTTCCTTGTTAATTTTTTAAACTTCAAAGAGTAAAAATAAGAAGTAAGAAATGTTTTTTTGTTTTTGGGAAATGAGTTACTATCGCTTTGGTAACTTCCAATAGTGACGAAGAAGTGACATCCGGGCGATTGGCGATAAAATTCTCTTCTAATTGCTGGCCGGGAACTTTCAAATAAGCATATTGTCAATGGCTGGTTTACTGTGTACTGTGGTAACTGCAAAGTCAAAAATATTCTTCAATGCTTTCCAAATTTATCTGGATCTTTTTTTTGAGTTTAATTTTCGAATTCAATATAATTTTTATATCGATTTCTTTACCTACCTGAAACTTATACCATGCTCCTGCTCTGAAAGTATTCAACGCGGGTCGCGATGCTGGTAACAAAGGAAGAGGAAGGCCTCCTCTGCGTTGGTTAGCCCAAGTTGAGAAGGACGTGGCTTCACTTAACATTTTGGTGTATACCCCTAATATGTAGTTAATTAAATATTTTCCCAATTATGAAGCCGATTAACCATTTTCAATGCATATATATGTACATATCAGTGTTGGCAATATGCTAATCTGATTAATGATTAAAAATTAACGACTAATATGTTAATCGCGATTGACGATTAAAATTAATTAATCGTAATCAACTAAACGATTAATGATTAAATTTTTGTAATCGTTAACCGCTGGCGGCGATTACGATTAATTAATTTTAATCATTAATCGTTAATCCAATTAAAAAGAAAATCTGATTAAGTTGTCTAGTTTGTCCGAATTTGAAACCAAACACCAGTTACAGTAATTATTTCGTGTCTTACGCTTATAAAAAGCACATAATATAAAAAAAAAATTATAATTATTGTTATTAGTAATACATAAACTGGGAACTTTTACAACCCAGCGCACATGTGCAGAGGGATATTAAAACCTAGTTTGTAAAACGTCTGTTGGAATAGATCTTAATGTAATGCACACGAAATTGCTTAGATTGATGAGGAAAACCGACTTAGCCATACCCGATTAACTGGCCTTGTGTGCACAGGAAAATTCCATCATAAATTAATTAATCACCAAGCCTACTTAATCAAATTAAGGGTTAATGATTAAAAATTCATTTTTTTAATCGTGGTTACGATTAACTGTTTAATCAGATTAAAATTAATCATGATTAACTGTAATCGGATTAAATTCAATCGAGTTAACTAATTGATTAAAAAATCAATCGATTGGTACATATATCACAACTAGTACTTACATTATAAAGTCCCGTTTTGACAGCAAGCAAGTCAAAACTCGTACGTGCCGGATGATTAATTTGCTCAACAAAAATGGTCAGTATAATGTTCACTTTCAAAAATATACTATGATTATTTTGTTAATAATTTGTCACTGTAATTAATTAATTTAGTATGCAATAAAATCTCCCCAAATGGGTCACCTCATGTTTATGTGCATAGGTACATACTCTAATCGTCGTTTTATTTTTTTTCATATTCACTCTTTAAAAACTTTACTTCTCAGCCTCTATCCAGCGCTGTTACTTGTAACTATTCCATAGTTTTTGAGGATTTAATGTTTACTTCTGGCGCGAAACGAAGCATAAATAATAATTATAGCAACAAATATATACGTGCTCCACCATACCGCAGGTATTTATACCAAATCTGCATTCAATATTGCAAATTAACACCTTCATAAAGCACATTGCCTTTGAATGAACAAAATACGGCTAATTTAACCAAAAAGCATCTGGCATTGCGTATGCGTTAGGGCGGTCCAATAATGCATGTGAAAAAGTAAAGTCGGAATTTTCATGCTCTCAACCTCTAGGATTGTTCCATACCGAAAAAATATACCCATATTTTTTATTTTCGAATCAAAAAAATATTTGGAGGTCACCCAAAGCGCTCAAAATCTCCCATGTATTTTATATGCGGGAAAAACACTTTTCATATAAATGGTATGGAATTCTTGAAAAGCAATTTAATTCGATTCGAAAACACTGTTTCTCTTCTGGAGACCCCCAATAATAATACCCAACTAATTATTTGACATTTTTTTCATAGTAACTATATATATTGAAGGTTGTTTCTCTCGGTGAGCTGGACTCATCGTCAGAAACTTATGAAGCAGTGAACTTGGTCACAAATGCCTGCAATGCTGCTCAAGCAGGCGCTCCCAAAGGGCAAAAAAAACCCCAGTGGTGGAATCCGGAGATTTCAGGACTGAGGAAGAACAGTAGGAGGCTCTTCAATCAAGCTAAACGAACAGGTCTTTGGCAACCATAGAAATACGCTCTCAAAGTTTTCAAGAAGGCCATAAAGAGGGCGAAACGCGAATCTTGGCAAAACTTCTGCAACAACATAGAAGAGAACTCTGAAGCCAATAGGCTGAGGAAAGTTCCCTCGAAATTCTCTTCAATTATGAACTCTCTCCAGATGCCTAACAGTGACTGGACGAAATCATGTAATGAAATGCTGAAGGTCCTTATGAGCCACTCACTTCTCGGGCTGCTCGGATGACACCTCCGTATATTCGCCCGGTCCTAGGACCTACTTGTCTCTGGGTGATACCAATACCGACGTCGTAAGTGAGGAGAGGGTGGAATGGGCTTTTATGTCCTTCAGCCCTACAAATCTCCGGGCCTTGACGGAATCTTTCCCGCTCAACTACAGGAAGCTAAGGACATACTGTGTCCCATGCTTTCTAAGATTTTTACAGCCTGCCTAACCCCGACTCCACCAAACACCACACGAGCGGACAAAGGCAAAGGTTGTATTCCTACCAAAAGGGGGCAAGGCCGTTCATGTTAATCGACGAATATATTTGACGGAATATTAAAACTGACGACTTCTCCCCGAATCAGTGTGGAGACCACACTTCATGAAATCGTATTGACGATTGAAAAAGGATTGACATTAAAAGAATACACGCCCGGAGTTTTTCTCGATATCGAGGGTGCTTTCAACAACGTCTACCCGAAGTCTGTTGTTAACTCCATTCTCATGGCGGGGGTACAGAGGGGTCTGGTGGACTTTGTTGAGCTCCTTCTCGTAAAGAGAACTATTCTATCAGAACTGGGGGATGGTTCAATTACAAAGTATATGACCAGAGACACTCCCCAAGGGGGCGTTCTCTCCTCTCTACTTTGTAATCTGACAGTGAACACCCTACTTCTAAGAAGCACCGGTTGTCACGTCATAGCGTACGCCGAGGATATAGCAATCGTGGCAATGGGCAAACATCTTCAGGTCCTGAGTGAGTTATTGAAAAACACACTCGATCTAAGCAAANTCGAGGGGGAAAGGGCCATAAACCTGAACCCAGGGTCTACGGCCATATAAACAGATGGTTCCAAGCTTAACAAACAACAAACTGAACTCGCGCTAAGTCTCAGTTTTCGCTTACCGCACCATTGTACCGATTTTCAAGCAGAATTGAACGCTATAATGGAGGCGGTTCGGTAGCTTATAACCTCCGCCCCTCCAGAATGGCCTATTGCTATTTATTTTGACAGCCAGGCTGCTATCAAATCTCTTAATTCTAATGAAACAATGTCCAAATAGCCATAGAATGCAGGAAGACTCTCAACTGCCTAAAGGATGAGCTGGCAAGGAGGGGGACGGAAGTATCTGTAGCCAATTCTGCTCGGAATGCGGGAATACCTCTAACCTCCTGCAAACGCAGACTAATGGCGAAACTCGTTGAGGAGGCAAATTTGGCCAAAGATGATTGATGACAACCATAAATGTTAAATTAAAACCAACAGGTGGCCAATTAACAGGTGGCAAAGCTCCTAGAAGCAGATTAGAAATAAAGTTCCTTCGAGGCTATTTCATTGATATCCATATATTGGATATAACTTTATAAATAGGTGGAAACACTGTTTAAAACAATTTCAAACTAAAACATTTTTAATCCTTTTTTATCTCACACCCGTATTGCGATACATATTTAAATTATCTAATTCTCATTATTAAACCAGAATAAAGTTTTTAAAACAATAATATTTGTTCAAAGCCATTTGGATTGATATTCATATTGTAGTAACTCATTTCACCTATTTTATACATTGAAATTCTCTTTGTAAATAGGTGGCAACCCTCCTACATTTAATGAAGAAATAAAGCCTTTTTGATAACTCATTTTTGATATGACTATGTACTTACATATTTCATGATCGAATTTTCGAGCTTTTCTTTTCATCATTTTTAAAGGTCGTCTCCCTCCCTCTATGGTACTCTTCATCATTAGGGATGAAATGATACGAGTAAATACAAGAACATGCTCGATAATTTTCGTTAGATAACAACTAATTTAGTATTGATTCTTTTGAACCAAGTACTGAGGTCAAGGTAATTTTTGTCTTCTTTGTACCTAAATACAGCAATTTAAAATGAAGTGCTTCTACAATTCTTGCGACAAAGAAAATTGATTCCTTGATGTAGGAACCTTTTTTAAAACTTCATTATTAACTTTTACTATTCGGAGTTTAGGATTCGTCGAGGATGATTACTTTATTACTTAAAAAAATTAAATTCAATCCGGTTCAAAGGGAATACCTTCATAGCCAAAAGTACCGATACGAGTAGGTATCGATACATACTTCAAATTCGATATATTTCGGTTATCGTTACTTTCAAGTAAAGCTATCGATACCTGCATGATATCAATTCTATGAATTTGGCTATTTATTTTTTTATTATTTAATTTAAATTACAATTTTTTTCATTAACCATATATATAAATCCAAGTTTCAAACTTTGAACAAAAAATAAACAGTATCATCAAAATTACACAATTATCATTCAGGATCTATAGAAAATTATTGGGTATGCTGTCTTATAGCCCTTGGTACATTCAACACCATATAAAAAATGGTTGAATATATATCGTATGGAAGCAAACAGTCAACAATAAAAAATGAAGAAAATCAACGCCAATTTATTATACTGGAATTGAATTTGCTAAAAAACTGGTAACAAAAAATGTTCTAAGAACTCCGAATATAAAGTGTGGAATTGTGATGAAATTACAATTTTTGTAGAACGTTTGAAACTTGGATTTGTTTGGGTTTTGTTTTAGAATGAACTTTATTTAAAAAAAGAAATCAAACTAATAAAAAAAATTAATAGCCAAAACTTGCGAATGTGAGGATGTCATATAGTTATGATAAACACAATTGTAACTAATCACCTCTTACGCAGCAATACGAGTTCCACTTCAGATTTCTTGAGAAACTTTGTTGAAATTTACTCACCCTATTAATGTGTATGTACGTTTGTGTGTACATATTTAAGGCCAGTATGCAACTATCAATGAAAATGAGTCAAATTTCCTTAAGGCAGTACGCAGTTCTTAAGAAATTTGCTACGTGTTCTACTACGGGTTTCTCAAGTTTTTTGTGAAAAAAGAGCACAAGGCAACCCATTTCTTGAGGAAAGAGTGAGGCAACAGGCTGTCACAGATGCCAAAATTTCTTGGACACACACACGAAATAATGGCAAATTTTTTCTTGATCGTTTTCTTGAGAGCTGCATATGTATCTACATATGTACACAGTTTACTTCCAAATGGGACTTTTCTGTGAATCACACTTCAATGGTATTCGAGAGATGAGTTATGGAATGGAATGAAAGGAATACGATGCAATTTTGCAATCCCATGAATTTTGTGTTTTATTTTCAAGTAGTCAAAATTATTCATATTATTTATTCATACATATCGGCTATATAGCAGGAAAAAAACCTGGCAAGTTTTTAATTCCATTTATATTTTTCGCACATCCAGGGCAATCTGATATCAAACGCCTGCGCAGAGAGAATGAACAACTGCGGCGTGAGATTTGGACGCTTCGCGACGAATGCGATCGCTTGAATAAACGCTTCAAGGCGAAGCTTTTGGATAGGCATAGCGGCTGCAGTGGCGGTGGACGACCCAGCAGTCACGTATGCGACAGTAATTGCAACAGTGATGTAAGTAACAATAAAAAGGGTTAGTGGCTTGAAGCAACGATTATTTTACTTTTCTCCCTCCCGTTTCTTCTTCAATCTTCCCAGGACTCAGATTCCTGTGATACCTGCAAGGGCAACGATGACGAATGCAGTGATGAATGCTGCACTGGTGGCAGCTGTCCACAACTGGCCACAAAGCAGCCTTTTATTGAATTTGCACCTGACACGCCCACAAGTCCTGCACCACGCACAGATACGGCGAAACTGGGCGTTAATTCCATGGGCGCCGCGTCCGAAAGCACACCAAATTTACATCAGGCATTTGATCATCTGTCCGTGGTGTCGGAGGAAACGATGAGCAATGCCGATTTACACCCGCCGGTGCCACACAATGAAATGTTGCATATTTATACGCTTGATAGCGGTGGATCGCAGATGACATTGCCCAGCTTAGTCGGACCGCTGACGCCGTTGACGCCTATCGAGCAGGTGGCCAATCAGCTGAATGACCTACAAGCGGTCGTGCCGCCATTATCTTACTTCGAGAATATAATACAGGATCACATGGGATCGAATATAGGTGAGCAAGCAATTGTCTAGTATTGTCGTATTAATATCTTGAAACACTCTCTTTCCTCTGCAAAGGCAACGCACCAAGCGCCAGCTCGCCTATTTCGAAAAATATGCGCCACACCAACGGTTGGGACTACAAACTGCAATCGCCTTTCGCACATCGAAAAATATCGGGTGACAGCTCACAACCGGCTCTACAGATAGCCAATCTCTCGTCGAGTACGGCACAACAACAACGCTTTAAGCCGCCTCAGCTGTTGTCAACATTTGTGCCGGCGGCAGGTAATGCGAGCTCGTCGAACTCGACCGGTTTTACGGTAACAGCGCCGAGTGTGCAGAGCCAGCCAAATACGTCCACAATAGAAACAGTCGCAATCACGACAACGCCTGTGAATGCGCCATCGACACTAAGTAGCCCAAAGCACTTCTTTGCGCCACTTAAACCCCGGCTGAAACTCAACACAGATTTGGCTAATAAAACCACGAACAACACCAACGTGCCTGGGGTACCACCCCTAAGTTCCAATCCAACAACAGCGGCGGTCGATGTTGAAGAAAATGCCTGCCAAAATTGTGACGCGCCTGACCTCTATGTACACAACGGTGTGGCTTCGCCCTACCAGCGTCAAATAGCGACCGCAACGAGTGCGGCCAATGCGGTGCCACCGCCAGTGCCTCAACGTGGCAGCTCCTCTCAAGTAAGTCCCCAGCATCGCGCTCGCGCGCATCACCAACACCAATATATGCAGGAGTGGCAGCAGCAGCAGTCGAACATGCGTCAACATTTGCATCCGCACCAGTATTCGCATCAGTACCAGCAGCAGCACCAGCGGCCACTGCAACAGCAACACTCGCAGCTGCATTCAGCTGTTGGGCTACCGCAATCGGTTGTCACCATCACGGTGACCGTAGATGATGCTGATGAGGTCGCCGCCGGTGCTGATACTGTTGCCGCTAGCGGTACTGATGCGGCTGTTGCTGCCACTGCAGTGCCTAACAATTTGGCAGTGAAGGGTAACCGCGCCCCATCAGCGGCATTAATTAACTCGCCACTTTCACTGCAAGCATCGCTTTATGCTACGGCAACAATACCAGTCCTGCAATCGCCTGCCGCTATGCCAGCGGTTTTTGTTGCACAACCTAACACTGTAATAACTAAGTTAAGTGAGCCAATTTATGCTACCGCACAAAAGCGCAGTAAGAGCCTAATTACCGCACCAGCGCTCACCAAACCTCTGGTGGCGGCTATCATCACCCCTACCAAGCGTCCAACGCCAACAACATCAAACAAAAGTAGTGGGACAGCAACGCCAGTTCACTCGCCGATACCAGCGCCTACGCCAACATCGGCGCCAAAAGCAATGCTTGTGGATGGTCACAGCCAGGTGAGGGGTCCTACTGGACCGCTCCGCCAAAATGTGCTTTGAGTGTTGGTTATTGTTGGTAGTGGGTAGACCAGATTGTATCGAGTAGTGCCAAGTTATGAGTTTTATATGCTTACACCTGAATTCATAAAAAGTAAAATACATACATATGTATGTAGGTAGTTTTGAAATGCTTGTTGACAAAAAAAAAACTAAAAAATATGTTATCAATTTACGAAGCTTTTAGTCCTTTTTATTTTTATAACACCTGTTAAATTTTTATTTTATATATCTAGTCTTTATGTATGCACACTTAGACTAGTCCGCCTTACTCTAAAAAAATTCTCACGAGTGCCATACAATGACTTTTTTCGAATAAGTGCCTGAATACGCTAATAAAAAAAGCTCTGTATTCGTATTTGTACCACTTATATCAGTATCGATACTATCGATGAGAGTGGTGAGAATATCGAAGGTTTGTCGATTTGGTTTCAATTAATTATTTTACACTCATATCTTAAAAAACGGATTTATATAATTGGCCATTCTACGCAAATACAGTAGGGTGGGTACTCTGTCATATATTTATGTATGTATGTACCTGTCTCTAATATAACCTCATAAACGGCCTTTGTAGAGGGCAACCAAGCTCACCTAACCGATATGTATACATAAGTATGTATGTACATAAACTTTTTCAAAGCGTCACTTATTCTATATAATTCGCGCGGTGATTTGTGTAAAATTTTTCACCTGTTTATCATTCTAACAAGACGTAATATGCCACATCTATTGTATATGTAGACTAAAAATTCCCTGGTATGGCTCAATTATAATCAGGTAAATCGATATCATTCAATTTTCATGAAGTTCAATTCCCGACATACACCACTTAAAGAAATCGTGCAAATAGCACAAAAATTCAACTTCAACTGTCAACTTCAGGAATGTCAACCCTTAAATTATTCGCTTTTAACGCATTGGCATGCTATTATTACATTAAGTCATGTCCATTTATACTTTAAACTAGAGCCCTCAGTGGTTTCCGTTCTAGACGGATAGCTCGTAGCGCACTGTTTAAATTTGAGGCCATTGAAAAAAAGAATACTAATCCTTTACAAATTATTAGAAAATAACTAACTGCTAAGAAAAAAGTTTAGTAACTAGAATGCGGAAACCAAATAAAGAAATATTACTTGAACCTTGTACTGTTCTTCTTCACAGACAGAGTCTGTCAATTTGGAAACGATCCTCAATGACATCCAAGCAATATCAGAGGACATTTTGGCGATTCAGCTGGACAAGCGAAAGGGGAATGATAATGACATCAACAAGCCGCTGGAACAGAACGACAAAAACAAGAAGCCTTACCGTTCTGAAATGAATCTGACACTTCAGTACGACGGGGTAAGTCAGGCCACTACTGCCGCCAACAAGACCGCAACCGCGACACAGACGTCTTTCGGCAGCAACGGCGGCAACAACGCCCGCTGTACGCGTTCATTGGAACGCGAACACACCGATAGTCCGTCGCCCCACATACCCGACGCAATGGTCCCCTTTCCAGACAAACGTACCTACATCGGCTTTGATCAGCTGAACAACGAGGCAATAATTGAGCTGCCGCCTTCAAGCGTTGCAAATATGCAAAGACCGCCACTGCCAACAGTAGTAAGTGCACCCAACAAGGCACATCCACCAACGCCGCCGGCGCGTGGGTATCCATCGCCGCTTAACATACGCTGCGCGGGTTTGGCGCGTGGCACGCCTGTGGCAATACCAGAGCCACCGGGAGGGGAGACGGCGAGCAGTGCACAGGGCAGCACGCCAGTGATAGTAGGCCTTGCACCAAACAAAAGCCAACTTTATACCGCTATAGCGAATGCGGCAGCTAAGCGCGCGCAGTATCGTTCATCAATGGCGCATTCGCTAGAAGGGCATTTGTCCGCTGCAGCTGTAGCAGCGGGCACGGATGCGAATAATGCGGATGCCGCAAACGAGGTGAGTACGGCTCGGCGAAGTTTAAATATACAAGAATTTGTTTCATGTACATAATGTATCCTTTATTTAGGCGCTGAGTAGTGAGGCTGCGCGACGGAAAGCGCGACGCGTTTCAATCGTTTGTGGCGACTCAAGTACGCCGGACTCACCTGATCCAGTGACAAATCCTCACCTAATTCGATCTCAAGCACAAATTAATTTGAGTGGCCTGCAGGATGCCGCCACAGCTACTAATTCAAATTCAGCGAACACAACAATAACAACAACGAATACGATTTCTCCATCCGTAGGTAGTTGCTCAGACCTGCCATCCGCGCTGGTTAATCCAGCGCTGAGGAACCTCAAGCAGACCAGCCACAGCACACCCAATTCACCACATTCCGTGCGACGTCGCAGTAACAGTAACACTATGAGCCCGCATAACAGCGTTGCTGACACCGCACATCCCCCACAATCACTGTCGGCCAACACGTCCCCGCGCCACACGGCTACCGTACACCATCATCACAGCAATAGCAGTTGTAGTAATATTTCCGCGGCTCAACAGCGCAAATCCAGTCAGGACTCTACGCCCGGCAACCCGACGGAATTGGCAGCTGTTGAGGCAATTGCAGGGCGCTCACGTTGTTCCAGGCGTCACTCCGACGGTACGGTGGCGAGTAATGCGCATCGCATTAGTGGCACTTCCGGTCATCACCACCATCATCGCCACCATCATCATCAGCACAGTTCGTCGGTGCTCAGCAACAATCTGCATCACAGCCATCATTCGCATCAGGACAGCACTTCGTTGTCGGAACACGGATCGAACAGTTCGGCCTCGTCGCGAGAATCATCGACTTCGTTCAGTGTGCGTTCACATCGGCGGAAAATCTCAATTAGTTCGCACACCGGGGGTAAGATACCATGGTGTGGGTGCTGGGGCAACGGCTGCTTGTAGGTAAGATAAATGCATACATATGTATGTATAGTTGTGTGGCGAGAGTGTATTTTAAAGTGTATAAAAACGTCTAAGTAAATGTAGTAAATTTGAATTTATATATAAATACACATTAATTAGTTTTATTATATTTATCAATTTAAATGTATTTAAATTCGTTAGGAGTTAAATTCTAGGAAATTCGTTCGAATATAGATTACTATTAAAATATTGAATAAAAATTAATTAAATAAATGTTCTAATATACATACTAAGCTACAAAGCTGTTCGAATCGGTTATTTCATAATTTTGCTTTATGGAGTTTTTTTTTTGTTAGGGCTGATTTAATCAGAATTGAGTTCCATGCTTAATTTTGATTTGTTAAATATATATTAAAATAAAAACTAAATATGTATGCTAAGTGTTTGTGGGGTCGTCTTATTATTGTAACACAACTAGAGGGATCTTCAGTACGGCGTTTGTATTATTCGTCTCCTTCTTTATTTATTACTACACTTTCAGGAAACAGGATATCTCAAGAGACAAAGTATGCCTTTATAACCTGGCATTAACTGATGCTGCAAAAATCGTTATGATTTTCTTTACGAAGCGAAACCGAGTCCACTAGCTTTGCCTACTTTATACAGACCTTCTTTGGTTTACATATCTGCATACTATTTA
>NW_016160168.1:64436-69144 GCF_001687245.7 Rhagoletis zephyria | reverse complement strand
CACATAAAACAAACAAATTTAATATAATACTCGTAGTAATAAAAAATAAATAAATGAAATAAAATAAAGAAATTGGCAGAAAATTTGTGTTACCATTTCGGGAGAATGTCGACGACAATATTTGCATACACAAATTCCATATTAATAATGCGTAATAATCGCAAAACAAAATTCATACATACATAGACACAAACAAACATAATATACGTGGCTGTATGAGCATATAGTTGTACATTTACATAGATTATATTGTATTATTGGTTTAGAGCTACGGGAAACGCGTTAGTACCATTTCATCCGGTGCATATTTGTTGTGTGGATGAATGTATGTAAATACTATATAGGGTTTTCATACGGGATNTATGTAGATATGCAAACAGGTAGATATGTATGTGTCAGTGTATGCGCACAGCACCACATCTCCACCCACATAAAACAAACAAATTTAATATAATACTCGTAGTAATAAAAAATAAGTAAATGAAATAAAATAAAGAAATTATCAGAAAATTTGTGTTACCATTTCGGGAGAATGTCGACGACAATATTTGCATACACAAATTCCATATTAATAATGCGTAATAATCGCAAAACAAATTCATACATACATAGACACAAACAAACATAATATACGTGGTTGTATGAGCATATAGTTGTACGTTTACATAGATTATATTGTATTATTGGTTTAGAGCTACGGGAAACGCGTTAGTGCCATTTCATCCGGTGCATATTTGTTGTGTGGATGTATGTATGTACTATATAGGGTTTTCATACGGGATAAGCATGATAAGCGGCGCATGTGCATGCGCGCCAACGTCGCGCCATACGCTGCGAATGCTAAATGAGTCTTCAATGAATGAGTGCGTATGCGCAGTGTCGGCGGCGTTATTAACTATTTGCACGACACAAAATTCATAATCAATAGGAAAATAATGTCATAAAATAAATATCTAAGTTCTGAATAAGCCAAATTAGTTATGGACAATTGGAAATTGAGAATGTGGCAATTAAACTACATATTCATATTTGATGCGTTGGAAAAATTAATAATGAAGTGATGATGGATGCATGAGTAATATTAAAAGTGCAAATTGTTGCTAGTATATACAGAGTAGTATGTATAAAATATATTTATGTAGGTGCATGCAAAATATGATGAAAAAGGAACTTTTTTAAATAGAATGTATCTTAGAAAAAGATGTGTGAAATAACCAAAATTGGTTTGAAATTGGTCTTGATGGCACTATTAAGTAACTCACGTATATGAGTAATGTTCCATCATCTATGTATATATATTTTTGATAAGTAGGTATAAATATTTAGGTTTATTAAATTTGGCTTCGAAATACAAGAAGAAGAAGAAAGTAACAAAACTATTTAACAATAACTTTCATATTCAAGTTCCTGGCCTGTGGGTTGCTTGGGTTTCTTTGAGACGCTCGATTATCACGGAAAATAATTTAGGAACACTAATGTGCTGTATATGTACGTACGCAGTGAGGGTCAAAACATATGAAACTGAAACGAATATTTTCTAAAGTCTGGCCAATAACAAACGATTCGCCGTTCGGTGGCGGCATAAAATTGTAGCTCCCTCTTTTTGTTTTTTGTAACATAAGGGGCACACCACAAATTGGAGGAGAATTCGGCCAAATAAGAGTGTATGCACCAATATTATTTATTGGGATCTCATACTTGGCCCGCACAGTGGTCAATAAATGGGATTTTATGTTCATAATTCACTGGAGCCTTAATTTCTCAACCAATTTGATAAAAAAAAAATGTTTAATGAAAGCTAATAAAATTTGCAAGAGACTATGTAGTTAAGCCCAATTTTCGAATTTTTATTTGTTTATAGTTATTAAATTTTTTAGTGCAAAGTGCAGAAAAAGTGCCAGTGAAGTAGTTCCATATGTTTTGACCACCACTGTAAGCATATAAGTACATACACATATAGAGCAAGGTATTACACTTTTTTCTGCTTAGATAAAACTGAATTTACATTGTAATTAAATTATAAAAACTGCTTTAACTATCTCTCACACTTTGTTTTTCGTTTTTGTTTGTTTAATTTTTTTCGGCAAGCATCAAGTCTTTGTGTTGAATCAATATTTTGTATTCAATCAAGCTCTTGCTTTATCATTATAGCAGCTGAGTTTACAGCAGCATTATTGCTTGCTGTTGCAGCTTTCAAAGTTTGCTGCTGCTGTCGCTGCTCTGATTTTGTTTCTTTCAAACGCATATCCTTGGCCTCCAAAAGGCCAGCTCTTGCATGCACATCCTTCGTTGACTTCAATGTTTGCGCAGCGTTCGTCGATAAAGGTATCGAAATATACTGTTGTCCGCTGCCATCTGAAAGGTAAAAGCATTAATAAAAATTATAAACATTTAAAATAAATAATTCAATAAATTTCATTGTGTTTTATCACCCACCTTCTTCAGTATGCAATTGCAAGTGACCAGATTGTATTAGCTTTAAGAGCATATCCTGCGGCAGACTAGATAGCGTTGCAGCTGAATAGGTTAAGGCCTCAGCTGTTGTTGAAGGTGCTGGCTGTTGTTGGTTGTATTTCCTGCTGTGCATTCGTATTGTGTTTGGTTCTCGTTTCACCAACAGCTGATGAGCTGCTGCTTGGTGTCAAGTCCTCGGCGACGGCGGCATAGGCAATATTTTTGGCCGCATTCGCTGCAGCGACGGATGTAGTGGCCGCTGTTTGCTGCCTACTGCAATCCTGCGCACTCGCTTCGGATATTACGGCTTGACTTTTGGTTGCTTGTAAGGCGGGTCCCGGCGATTCGGCGTCGGATGAATCGTCTGATTCATTGCCAGAAGAGAGGGGTGATCTACCTTCCTGCAAGTAGGGAAGGGAGAAAAAAGAAAGTATTTATTATTTAGTATTTTATTTTATTTTAAATTAGAGAATTGAATTCGTTAATTATAACTTATTTTTATATTCGTAATTAAATATAAATATGTAGATATGTAGATATGTACCTACACAACAAATACACCTGCAACAAAATAGTAGTCCGGCATTTTGACCAGTTTTGACGATTGTTCTTTTGAATGTTTAATGTTCATTAAATCCAAATTCCAAACTTTGTGAAAATTAGAAAAATTAAAAAAAAAATCGTTTAAATTGCAAACTTTTTAATTGGAATTTCTAGAAATTTCTGGTTTGTAGATTTATGGCCCAATAACTAAACTTTAGTTTGAAGTTGTTAAGAAGATCCCTGGCCGAGTCGTGCATTTTTTCCACATTTTGGCAAGTTTTAATATATTATTATTTTTAGTTATTTAATTTTTGTTATTTTTTATAAGAATATAGTTCATTCTTTAACAAAATTTCCACGAACTTACGTAAAAATCTTGAGCTTTTATTAAGATTTCTAATACTAGGTTTACATATAAGAAGATTATCCTCATTTTCGAGCTTTACTCCCTAATCTGTATTTGGAAAAAGAGATTAGCCACAAAAAATTCCTCCCTCTAGAATTTGTAATTATAAAATAATCTCAAATTAAACTGATAACTTTTCGGTGTCTAACCTACTTAGTTGAATTGATTATTTTTGTGAGAAATGTCAAATGTGAAAGTAAACCAATATAAACAAATTAAAAAAAGTATGAGTATGCAGTTTTGTAGCTCATTGAATTCTAATAGAATAAAGAGTAGAAGTTTCAAATGACTAAAAATTACCGTTATTTTTTAGTTTTTTCCCCCATTTGCTTCCATGTGACGAATAAACCCAATTTATTTTCATATGAAAGAAAAACGTAATATCTTCGGCAAAAAATAAAGATCCTAAGAAAACAACGGTAATTTTGAGCCATTTGAAACTTGTGCTTTATTCAAATAGAATTCAATGGGCAGAAAATCTTTCTAAAATATCTCGAAATTTTTACGAAAGTTGATTTTTTTTTTAAATACATATTTTAAAGTTGGATTTACAGGGTTTTTGTCAAATAATTAACTATATTTTTATAAAAATAAAAAAAAAATTATATAGCAAAACTTGTAAATTTTGGTGCGGCTACATTGTTTTCGACCACTATATGAGTCGAACGTGAGCGGGTGTTGTCAAGAACTTAGCGGATGAACCCTCTAGGGTCCAACGGCTGAAGTTCTGATTCTGCTCAGGGGCACCGGTAGGGTTGGTTCCTGGGAAGTAAGGTTGACGTTCTGACCCCCCCGACTAAATTTATTGTCACCGAAATAACTAAGTACTGTGCTTCGGATAACATCAAATCTTTATTTTGAGAATAATGTCATTATTTGTCCTTTCAACGCCTAGTGGAAATTCGTTATCACGGACACCGGTAGGGTTGGTTCCTGGGAAGTTAGGTTGACGTTCTGACCCCCCCGACTAAATTTATTGTCACCGAAATAACTAAGTACTGTGCTTCGGATAACAGCAAATCTTTATTTTGAGAATAATGTCATTATTTGTCCTTTCAACGCTTAGTGGAAATTCGGTATTCGAATCAATAAAATAAGAAATCGCTCTAATCACTGCAATTTTTTGGCGCACCATCGTTCTCGTTTTATGCCACTATGTCTTAAACCACGATTTTGGATTTTATTTATTTTTTTCTCTAATTAAGTTACTAAAATACGAATAAATTAATACACTTTGATACAACTTAACCGCCATGCATGTATCTACTAATTACGCACGAAACCAAATGCCAACCCACAACGATC
>NW_016160168.1:61407-64336 GCF_001687245.7 Rhagoletis zephyria | reverse complement strand
ATTGCCAGTAGACTTCGCCAGTCGCCGAAACCAAGTAGAGAACAAATTTCACCCGCCCTAATGCACAAACATACATATGTGCCAGATATACAATGGCGCTTACGTAAATAGCACACATTTATTTTTTACAATATAGTAGATTCTATAACATAACCATATAAGTCAAAGTTTAAAACTTTGTGCACAATTCAGGAAAATTTTAAAAATTTCTAAAATTTTTCATCAAAAATTAAAAGAAACCCGACTTATGAGAACTTTTTGTCGAGGGCAACACCTCCTCCTCCATTTAAAAATAGATTTTGGCCATACGTGCCAAATTAGTTTCTAAAAATTCTTAATAAAAAGTTGAAAATCTTGATGAAATTTATTAAATTTTCCTGAGTCGTGCACAAAGTTTTAAACTTTGACAAATTTGGTTTGTTTTATTGAATTTTCTATAAAAAAAAATAATAACGAACATTAAAAAAAGAAAGCATTTTTTTCCACAGCCTTAGGAGTTAATCACAAAGTGGAAGGGAAACTCGGTCAAAGACTTAATTTTTATTAAACCCTTTCATTTCAAGTAAAAATAAGTAAATATGGAGGGATATTTCTGAAAGAGGGCACCAGCTGGCCGTTTTCGGAGAACAAACTCGTAATCCAGCACATCTGAGTTGTACGTTCCTTTTTACAATTTTTTTATTTTTAATCGACTTCAAAAAAAGGAGGAGGTTATCAGTTCGTCGGAATATTTTTTTTTATGTATGTTACCGCATGACTTTGGACCACAACCGATTTCAATAATTCTTCTTTCATCGGAAAGGTAGTGTCTCAGGGGTGGTCGGTCCCATACTAATCTGGTTTAGATCCGATCATTTTTTTTATATGAGAATTGAAGTCGGTTTTTGTTTGCTAAAAATTACTTGTTTTTTAACCGACTTCCAAAAAAGGAGGAGGTTATCAGTTCGTCGGAATATAATTTTTTTTTTTTTTTATGTATGTATGTTACCGCATAACTTTGGACCACGTCAACCGATTTCGATAATTCTTTTTGCAAGGTAGTGTCTCAGAGGTGGTCCCATACTAATCTGGTTAAGATCCGATCAGCGGATCATGAGATATATATATATATATTTTTTTTTTTTATATATGAGAGTTGAAGTCGGTTTTTTTTTGCTGAAAATTACTTGTTTATATTTTTTTTCAAAGAGTACTAATACGAATACTAAGTAAAATATTTTCAATATTTGCATGTCGCCTTCGGGAAAAATTAAACTTTCATTGTGGATTTACTTACATTGGCGGTCAAAAGCGGATCAACGGTGTTTTGTTTTTAACCGACTTCCAAAAAAAAGAGGAGGTTATCAGTTCGTCGGAATATTTTTTTTTATGTATCTTACCGCATAACTTTGGGCCACGTTAGCCGATTTCAATAATTCTTTTTGCATCGGAAAGGTAGTGTGTCAGAGGTGGTCCCATACTAATCAGGTTTAGATCCGATCATTGGAGTCGTTTTTTTTTTGCTACAAATTACTTGTTGATATTTACAATGTTTTTCAAGCAAAATTTTTATTTATTTTTTTTTATAGAAATGCTTTAACCAAAACCATATAAATAAAGCTTTCGGGCTGTATAGAGAATTCGGAAAAATTCAACAAATTTTCATAAAAATTTTGAGCTTTTTAATCATAACTTTTATAACAATTTTGGGTATGCAGCTAACAGGCTTATACAATTTTAGTAAAATAAGTGTAAGTTTTGAGCGGCTAAAAAAATCGCATTGATTTTTTATATATATATATTTTTTTTCTGACGGCGTTTTGGACATTTTCAATATATGCAAGACCGTTTGCGAATAAATAAAAAAAAATTCAACGCCTTTTTTCCTAAATTCCGCTATTTATCTGAAAAAACCGCAGAAGCCGTCAGCAAAAAAAAACTATATTAAAAATGGATGCGATTTTGTAGCCGCTCTAAACTTGCATTTATTTACTAAAATTTTATTTAATAAAAAACTTCTGGTTTAAAAACTCGAAATTTAGATAACAACTCCTAGAATTTTTCTAAATTCTGTATAAAGTTTGAAAATGTAAAGCGTTAAAGCATGGACCATTTTGCTATAAAAAATAACCGAAAAATTTTCGCTTGAATAACATTGAAAACAAAAAATACCATACATGGCACTTTTGACCGTCAGTGTATATAGAAAGTTACGAAAAACAAATACTGCAAAAATTTCTTTTACGCGATTCATTTAATTTTTTAATAGAATATTTCGAGTTTCACAAGTAAATACGGATTACGGATTTTGTATTTTCGAGAATTTGAATTTTGGCAAGAAAATTTTTTTTTTTAAGACCACTTGGGCATCTATCACTAAAATTAGGGTTCTAGATTATTTTGAACAGTAAATTTCATTTTGGCACAACTGAACGAGGGGCGACCGGTATTAGAAAAAAAACTATTTCCATAATTTTTGGATATTTCGCGGTCCAAGGATTGAAATTGGGTCATATCGAGTGGCAATACTTACAGTGACGAGCAAAACTGTAACATGGTCGTTAGAACTTGGAAAGATAGCGATGGCTGAAGTAAAAAGTGTTACACCGTGTTACAGTTTTGCTCGTCACTGTATGTACATACATATCTCCACCTGCCTAGCTACGAATGCCTCCAATTCATTCCATTCTAACAATTTTACAATATCTGAATTGAAATATTCTTTTACTTAAAATTTCATAGTACCGCTATTTATTGCCAATACCGCCGCCAACACCATTTATCGCATTTTACCTTATTGCATAGTAATAGTGATTTATCAAAACATTTGCTGCTTCATATAACTCATCGAACTACCGAAAAACGCTACGCAGCGCACGAGAAAGGCATTAAGTACGTTGGACAAAGAGGAGTTTGTTTGCTTGACCCCCAGTTGCAGTGATGATCGGGT
>NW_016160168.1:0-55146 GCF_001687245.7 Rhagoletis zephyria | reverse complement strand
GTAAAAAGTGGAAACTCCCTCAGACAATTTTAGATTGATATATGGAAGTATGTATGTACTTTACTAAAAAATTTTATTTATTGAGTTCTCAATTTCATTACTACTACAAGTACACACTGATCCCCGCGCTTAGTACTTAACACTTTGTTTACTTAAACTTTAATTTTGCAATACAAACAAGCCAAGGAAATCGGTCGTAGAAACCCCAAAAATTTCTTGTGGTAAAACGACAAAGAAAAATGCTGATCTTCAACCTCAACATAACTGATGTTGACATAATGAATTCTTCATTTTTTCATGTTTCGAAACATAACTACACGAAAAATAAGCAAAGCACAACTTTTGCCTGAATAGTGAAACAGAACGGAAAAACATGTCAGGAATCAGCCAAGCATCGCCTATTGAGTAAAGACAAAAACTAAAATAATGAAACAGTCGCAGAAGAAAAGAATTAAAGTGCAAATAAATAAGGCAAAAATTGTGGTTTAAATGCCCCACACGTGCCAAAAACAACAAAACCAAATACAATACGGTGGTGGTGGCGGTGGTGATGTGGTGCAGGTTCCAAAAAATGTAATGGATATCCAAGCAATTCAACGGATATTTAGCAAACATGCCAGCGTCACATACCCACATTTATATATTTTGTATAAGAGAAGCAAATGCGAAAAAAAATGTGCGAGGCCAGTTTTTAGCGACTGGATATCAACTTGACGCACTAAATCCGTGCATGTTAAGCCAAAGTAAATGCGCGTGAGTATTTTAGGTATTTTTTCACTAAGCGCTGGTGTTGAGATATTGGCTTCGACGACGAGGTGATGGTTAACTCGAAGAAGTTACCACAAGTTAACTGCGCTACTACAAACAATTAAATTGCCCGCAATATACATATATATGTACACTTGGGTTCACATGAGAAAATACGGCTTATTTATCAAAGTTTGAAGAAATTAATTAATGTGTGACAATTTATCATCACTGCGATAAATACGTCTGGGAACGTACTGTATTACTGTGTTTCACTTAAATAGGCGCGAGGGGTTTCAGTGATTCAAAAATATAATAATAAATAAATATTTGGCGCTCACATTTTCGTTAACTATTTGGCCATATTTTTGGCCCAACTTGTGGAAGGCTATCTAAAAAAATAAAACGTATACTCAATAATGGTATAAAAAAATCCACACTTTCGTCATATACATATGTACACATTGATAAAAATTAAAAAAAATTTAATCGGGCCTAGACAAGTATTTAAAAATATATCTTCTATTCGGTAAAACAAAAAATTACTCTTCTAGCCATTTTTCAACAAAATTAGTTGAAAATTTCCCACTGTGGGCCATTTGAAATTTCGCTATTCTATTAGAATCGAATGCAACGACCTCAAAAATGTTTTTACAACCTTTAACTCCGTGCTCGGATTTTTTAAAGTCATAGAATTCAAAAGATGGAAAAGATGCACAAAAAATTACTCGTCGTTTCAACAGTTTCCTAGCTGATAACAACAGCATCATAGTATTGACCAATTTAAAAGGTTTTGGTCCATCTTAGCCGTAACAGAGGTTAAGGTTCACTCAACATCTTCTAAAAAAAAAAGAATTGTATCATAATTGAGTAGTCTAACACAGTGCCAGACAAGACAAGAACTACGATGCCTTCTCGAACTCGCAAATTTTTTCGCAAAATAGTCTCCTCCTTGAGAAAAAGCAGTTTCCCTTGTTCCTCCTATTCGGTTTGTCCATAAATCGTTGTCGTCAAGGTACGTCGTCGGGTCCAGTTTCTCTTCTTTTTTCCGAAGTTATAAACTGGAGTTTTGTGAATTTTTCCAACACGTTAAACCATGGAGAAGGCACTAGAAGAATAGAAGAAAAACGACACATACTATATTTTTGTCGATTTCAAAGTAGCTTCTGATAGCACGAAGAATAGCTGCCTATACGACGCATGTCTAAATTTGGAATCCCCGGAAAACTAGTCTGGATGTGTAGAAGGGAAGGACCTTTCCGCGGCGGTTGAGACCAAACACGGCAACTTTTTCAGTCTGATGCTGGAAACCGTCATAAGAGCTGTCAATCCGAATCGTTTAATTGAAACCCAGGAATGTCAGCGTAGAATTTTTCAACTTAGAAAAAGAAGCTAAAGAGGTTGGTCTAGCGATGAACGAGGACAAAACAAAGTACCTATACTCCACACATAAAAAATCGTCACGTATCGGGACACACGTCTCCGTTGTAAGGTCTAACTTTGAAGTAAGAAAGGACATTGCCAACCTAGGATGTAGCATAAACACCACCAACAATGTCAGCGTGGTGAATAAGCGAGGAATAACTCTTCTTTACAGGTGCTGCTTTAGGCACGGTAGGCAATTGAAAAGCAGAGCCCTTTCCAGACGAACAAAAATTACGCCCCACAAATCTCTTATCTCTTTTACACGGCGCACTTGGGCATGAACAACTAGCGCAAAACCGGAAAGGAGAGAGGCAAATGGCTAAATCTTTTGGTCTCGGCCCAAACCGATAAACGGTTTTAGTGCCAAAAAAAGAAGCAGAAGATTAGGCCGTTTAAACGACTGCCTCATACCCAAAGCTTTGTACTTCAACTCCGTCTGTCATTTTAAAACCACTTTTGTAGATATTGTATGACTGAGTCGGTTTTTCCAAACCGTTTTTGGATATACAGTGATCGAAATAATTCTACCATATTTTGACATATAACGAATACACACAATTTATTTTTATATGGAAGAAAACCGAAACATCCTGGACAAAAAAGGCCAGATACCTCTATGGAGTCTCAAAAAGTTTAAAATATTTTTTTCATTTAATACCCATTATTGATACTACTATAGCCAAGATATCACGTATAAATTTTGGTCCCGATTGGAGTCGGTTAAGAAGTCTTCAAAGGGTAATCTGAACTTTGACCCCTGTGCAACACGTCTTAACCTACTCCAATCGGGGCCAAAATTTATACGTGATATCTTCGACTATAGTAGTATCAATAATGGGTATTAAATGAAAAAAAATATAGTTTTAATTTTTTCGAGTCTCCATACATTTAAGGACCACCCTAGTACGTATAGGTATTTTTTCTTTGTCCTTTTTTAAAAAAGATCTATATTTACTGTTAATAGTTTCATTGCAATTTCTGATCATGACTTCATACCAGCATAAGCATTTTCACTGTATGAAAACTATGTAAAATAAAGCCGATTTATACATTTTTTTCTTTATTTCAAAGTCGGGAACCGGTTTTTTCAATTGAAATTTTTGGAAAAATGGCGAATAATAGAACACCCTCGTAGATATTAAAGGTCTTGCTGCCAGGTATCATATCCTTACGATACCTTTTTTGTTCGATTAGACGGGTAGTCTAGAGCCCTCTCACCCAAGTTCAGATGCAGAGCCATACAGTTCCTATCACGAACGTACATACATTTTCGTAGCTTTTTAGTTATGCCCGAGTTCAGCTGTAGCCCAACTGCTGTAGCCGTCTACTGAATATATTCTTCCCTAATTTCATAAGCAAACATTTTTCTCATTTCTCAAAAGAAACGAAAGCTTTCAAAGATCTCTTTAGAAATCTGGAAAATACTAATGTAGGTATACCCATTTCAGTGTCCACCTGTGTACATGTGCATAATAAAATCGGCGCATATGCACATTTAAGTGGGAAGAGATAAACAATTTGATTTGCAATGTGCAATGGTATCGTTTTAAGCGCGTGCGCTCGCGCGCTACGCTCCTCCTATCTAAAAGCACAACAATAACTCAGCAATAAACACCAGCGCAACAACAACCGCAACAAAAAACACATATAAAGGTAATTGGTACTACAATAAATATTGTGTAGTGCCTACATAAAATACTAAATACAATATGTATACATATGTACAAGCATTTTTGTTGTTATTGCTGCTGCTAAAGCAATAGACAGTCAGCCAGCCAGACAGTCAGTCAGTCAGTCAATTCGTCAATCCGTCAGCCAACCAACCAAAAAACCAGCCAGTGTAAAGTGTAATATACGTTAATTCACAAATAATTGCAGACCGCCAAGAAATGAATTGCTGATGCGGCGCCATCAACGTAACTTCTTTGCAAAAAGTTCTCCGCGCATGCGTCTTGTTGACATCTTAATGGCAATCAGAAGAAGAATATCTGTATGTACTTTTGCATCTTTTTAACTGGGTGTCATCTTTTGCTGGATGTTTTTTTTTGTCGCTGGTTTAGTTGCCATGGCTAAGCCCCCAAGTCAAAATTGTATGCAAAATGGCAAAGAAACATGTGTCCATAGAGACAAGCATACATATAAATACATAAATGAGTATGTACATACATACGTGCATACACTAGCAGCATACACATGTAGGATCAATATGCTTTATGAGTTGATATCAAAAAACACAAAAAGTCAAGAAGTTGGCCAAGAAGCATCATTTCATAGTATAGCCAAAGTTGTAGCCAAAGTCAAACATGCATAGCTATGCATCTGACGCACTAATAAAACAATAAAGAAAACATGAATATGATAATGTGAACAATGCAATGGCAAAGAAAATCGCTGACAAAAGGCGCCTGCGCAGCGCCTATTAACTGTGGAAAAAGTCGCTGTTACTCCTCGCCCCGCGCATTATTCACATAGAACCACCCGCTCTTAATGCCACTTAGGTATTTACATTGCACGTACATATGTATGTATTGATAAATACTCGTATGCTCTTTCCTTTGTCTGTTTGTATTGTTGTTGTTTTTTTTTGGGCTTCGTGAATTTCCTTTGAAATGCTCGTTTAATGGTTGGAAAGCTCTCATTATTGTCCTATAATGATTGCAGTCGGCACAGAGGTTCGGTTCAATTAGATTTAAACCAAAATTGCATAAATAGTATTCATTTATTCGTTTGTTTGTATGCATGTCTATGAAGGCAACAAAAGCGTTCAAAGTAGGAAGAAAAAAGCCACGCACAGTGTTTAAAAGTGGGAAATTTTCGAGCGAAATTATGTTATTCGTACATATTACGTATTAGGTGGGTTCTAGCATTGCGAGCAAAGTTAATTAGACAGGCAGACAAAAATGGCAAACAAATAAGTATGTTCCGACATTTTTTATTGGGGAAGAAAATAACACCATCGGCTGAAAAAAATTATCAAAAATCAACGCGAAGAAATTTGATGGGCTTTAAAACTGCATACTTCGAACTATTCTAAAAATTCTTAAAAAAAAAGTATGTTATGGTACAAATTTGTTGAATTTTTCTAATTTTTCTTCAATGTTTGAAATTTGGACTTATATGGTTTTTGTTAGATAATGAGCTCTATTTTTATAAGAAAGTAATAAACATTAAATAAACGAAAGAAAAGTAGCCAAAACTGGTCAAAATGTCGTGTCCCTATTATTTTTCACATGACTGCATATAGCTTTAGTCAGACCAGTGACGGCTCTTAATGCTTGTTGTATTCACACCTCTGTATTTAGCGATCCAAGGGGAGGCAATCAAAACGATGTGTCGACTGCGCTCCTTTGGATTGTGGCTCGACGATCGCAGTTCCAGGCGCAGAGCGTTGTTTAGAAGGCTTTCAAAGCAGTAGCCTTTGTTTTTGGCACCTAATGACAAACTGATACCTGGAGTCTCCTTTAGAAGTAAGTACGTCGTAAGATTTCTTACAAGGGAGCAATGGAGAGATACAGACACTCTCTTGGGAGCTCGATGAAAATTTTCTATACCGACGGCTCAAAGACTGAAAATGGTACTGGATGGCTTCTGGACGCTAATATCAGATACCTTACCACCTTGAGTGCAATGGCAACGATCTTTCAATCCGAAGCATTTGCAATACTGAAAGTAGCAGACTGGATAATCGGCGAAAGGTGGCGTGTACATAAAATCAGGGTCTGAAGTTACAGCGAAGCCGCTCTAAAGACTGTGGAAACCGCTTGCACCTCTTTAAAAATAGTCCAAGAATGTAAGTTGAAACTGATATCTATAGCAAGGTTGAATGAGCCTGAACTGGCTGATGATTTGGCGAACTGCGGTTCGCCTGCAAAACAACCAATCAATTCCTGAAAAGGCCTGGCATGGTGGTAGCAAAATCGTTCCTCACACAGAGAAGAAGTGATATACGAGTCCTAATGAGACTGATTACGGGACACAATCCATGGAAACGACATAGGCATCACCGACCATCGCCTGTGTACATCTTGTTTGGAAGATGAGGATAGGGGGATTAGAGGAGTCCATTCCAAAACTTTCTTTGCAAGTGTGGCCTATCACTTTCATTTTTATCCTCGAAACCAGATGTTAAGGGGCTTTATGTTAGCCTTTCTGAGCAATTCCTAATTTGAGATTGTTTTAGGCCAAACAAATTCGGAGGATTATTCTAAGACATCTGTTTACAAAAACTTGCAGGCGCCTGGTTAATCTAACCTAACCTAATAAGATTTACGGACCTTTACGCGTTGGCGAGCGCGAATACCGCAGACGATTTCACGATGAGCTGTATGAGCTTTACAACGATATAGACATAGTGTAGCGAATTAAAATTCAGCGGCTCCGCTCGCTTGGCCATGTCGTTGAAATGGACATAAACGGTCCTGCTCTGAAAGTATTCAACGCGTGCCGCGATGCTGGTAACAGTGGAAGAGGAAGGCCTCCTCTGCGTTGGAAAGACCAGGTGGAGAAGGACTTGGCTTCATTTGGCATTTCCAATTGGCGTCAGTTAGAACAGAAGAGAAATGACTGGCGTGCTGTTTTGGACTCGGCCAAAATCGCTTAGGCGGTTACAGCGCCAATAAGGAGGAGAAGAGGGGGTAAACTTGGTGTGCCAAGAACAAAGTTCTCCAAGTTTTTGAAATCTCTACCCAGAAAATACTGAGCAGGCTAAGAGGAAATTTTGAGTTAAGTGCACCTCATCATTCTCCAGGCAACGGCGAAAGTAAGGGTTTAGTTTGATATTTAATCTCACTGCGCGAGGTGCCATTGGAAATTTTGTCGAAAAAACCAACCAAAATGGAGAGTTGCGACTTTGCGAGATTAAGAAGATCGCCCGAATTCCTCAGGTCAAGGTCCAGCTTGATAGATCATGCGGGTACATAACTACAATAAAATTAGTAATTGTTCTGGCGTTCACCTAGTGCTCCCTGAGCTGCCATAAGGCCCATCTGTGCAAGGAGAGTTCGCAGGAAGTGAAACATCGCCTAGATCGCTTCCGGTTGAATATTCTTGCGGTCTGGTGCCATATATGTAAGAGTAATTAGAAAATGATCAAAAGTGGACGAAAGCCCACCACGTGGGTTCCATATATGTATGTCTCTTTAGAAAAATATCAGAAACACACAAAAGAGTGGTCAGACTTCCCTCTACTTTTTGCGAGCATCGCGCTGGTTACCAAGGCTTGCTCCTTTATTACCATAATGATGCATCCAATCGACTCATTCCTAAATGGCAGCTATCTCTGGTGGGAAAACAATGCAGTGCTCTAGAAACCTTAATTTGAGGCTCATGAATATGTATGTGTATGTTTCCTACAAAAGACCCCTCTACAAACTCTGCCATAAAGCTTAGATCCATACGTGTAAATGTTTTCTAGTGCTTTCACTCGCTTCAACTAGCAGAGATTTCACTAAAACATTGTAACAAGAAGAAAGCACGTAAATTGAAGACTAGCATGAAGGCAAACAAAAATGTATTCAAGTTGTACAAATTTTAATATTTTTCTAAACATCTTAAGAAAAAACTCTCGCATGCCCCTTCCAGAAGAGAGGTGCGTTTGCTCTTAGGAGTTTTATTTTTCCTTCTGGATCAGTAGTAAGAAACTAAATGATAATAAAGATGACACAACGTCGAAACCGATTTGTCTCCAAACAAACATTTACACGAGACGACGGAAAATCGTTTCATAATACATTAAGTATTGAGCTTTTAAAAGGGATCATTTCCTATTTTGCCAAATTCCACTGAAATTTATCTAAATCGCCTATATCTGACTCAAGCTACAGAAACCAGTTTAAAGCTTTCCATGGGTAAGCAGTCTATAAAAAACTCCCCTCATAGCGACAAAATCGCTGGAACAACAAAGACCGGCTATTTAATCCAAAATGATGATAGAGCCATATTACTTCCTCGAAACCTGTAAACTGAAAAATGTAAACTGAGTTTAAATTGAGAGAGGCACGTCTATGGTTGAAAAAATTTTCAACTACAAAAAGTGAAACCAGTTTTGTAAATTTCTAACAAAAATTAGGAATACACTACTGCATATTGTGGCGATTACTGCAAAACATGAATGACAGGCTAAAGCGAACAACAAGAGAATGAAAGAAAATGCGATAAAAGATGTAAAAGTTCGACGTCGAGAAACCTCGGGTATATAAAGGCGCGCTACTAGGGCGCACAGCAAGTTCGGTTGCGAATTAGCAAGCTAAAAGATCAAGTGTAAAACAAAAAGCTACGAAACCAGAGATCAATCACCTTAACCCTGCTATGATAATTTACGTCAGCGGCACATATGCTTTTTAAACTTTTCGCGAAATGAACATTGAAATCGGTGGAATTTCCATTTTAAATGAAAAATATTTCTTAATAAATTTAAATATTAAATAAATATTTAATGACTCCTTATCTTTGGAAAAAATGTTCATAAAATTTGTATTACCATAAAATTAAGGCAAGCAAACCATGATATGTCTCCCAGACGTAGGGTTATCTTCTCAGCAACTTTCAATGGGGTTAACAAGTATTGTTAAGTATTAGTTCGTTGTTCAACCCCCAGAAGATCTAGGGAGCTAATCACCCTTCAAAAGACAAACGTGAGATTTATAATAGGACTGCAAACGGGTCACTTCCGGCTGTTATGCACATTCACTCTCTAACGCTCTCGAAACTTTCTGGTTTCATTAGAACATTAGAGCTGGACGTAGTGTTATGATGAGCTCTGAATTTTAGAAAAGAAGAACATAACAATACATCATAAACCAACGTGACCAAGAATTCTAAGCACCTTGAGTTGGATCACAACGTTAGACCTTTTACGAGTATATATACGAGTATAAGACTATAGTCTTGAAGGAATTGGATACAGGAAGGGTGAGGGTGAAGAGACAGAACGACAACACCTAAAGCTTCTTATAAGAAGGGTGAGGGTGAAGAGACAGAACGACAACACCTAAAGCTTCTTATAAGAAGGGTGAGGGTGAAGAGACAGAACGACAACACCTAAAGCTTCTTATAAGAAGGGTGAGGGTGAAGAGACAGAACGACAACACCTAAAGCTTCTTATAAGAAAAACGCTCCGTGCTCGCAAGGAAGCTCCCCAAGCGACTTATATTCATTCCCTAAAGCTCATCGATGCTTGGACCTTACGCTCGTCAATGGCAGGGCACCAGATTAGATGATTCCACTCCATCATCCTCCATGCATCTGGCGCAGGAAGGGTTAGAAGTTCGACCAATAGCGAAAGTGTAACTTGGTTAGTCTCTAGAGCTCCTTAGACCGCCTTCGATCTAATTGTAGCGTTCAAATGCTAAAAGTTAAATTGATGGCCTTATCTTGATCATGACATGTACTTCGACACTTAGTACTTCACTTGTCAAAAATTCTTTAAAGCAGCTCACAACAGACTTTTGGGGTAACTAAGAACCTATTGCCGAGATGAAACAAGGCCTTTTCGTTTACCGTTACAAAATTTAAACATGGTCCTATTTGTCTATTAAAGTAGGTTTTAACGTCAACATAGTATAAAGCAATTAGATTAAACTTCTCCTCTACACTCCCCTACAGACGAAATCGTTAAAGAACCCAATATTTGTTTATAATCAGCAAAGTCAATTCAGGGAGCTGTTATGGCTAAGTTGTTAGAGATGCGTACTGCTACTCCGTAGGACCTGGGTTCGGTCCTAGTCCGCACAACTTCTAAATTAGAAAACAAATTTCCTAGCAGCGGTCACCCCTCGGCAGGCAATGGCCAACCTCCGAGTACATTTCTGCCTTGAAAAAGCTTATCATAAAACCGTTTGCCGATCGGAGGCGGCATAGAATTGTAGGTGCCAAGATTTGTATTACAAAATCAGGACGCACGCCACTTAGAAAAATTGCAAGCGCCAAAATAGTATTATTTTATGTTTTAGTTGACNGCCGATCGGAGGCGGCATAGAATTGTAGGTGCCAAGATTTGTATTACAAAATCAGGACGCACGCCACTTAGAAAAATTGCAAGCGCCAAAATATTATTATTATTATGCTTTATAGCTTACTGCACTGTGCGTCCACTGTTTAATAAAATGCCAACTCCTCCACTGTAACGATCATTTCATTATTCCTTCAAATATTTACCACAATATCCGAAAGACAAAGCTAACCGATTCTCGTTTTCTTTACAGAACCGCAACGCGTACTTAGGAGACGCCACCGTTAAGAAGCCTGCGACTATCTACAATGGATTTGAAAACAACAGGACCAGCGGTGAGGTCTAGCGCAAACACACAACATACATATGTACTCGCATGCGCTCATATCTTCACCACACCGCCGATGTGGCTGTAAACAGCAGCATCAGCAGCTTTAGAAAAAATGCCGAATTCCAGAAGCGACTACTAAACAATCAATTGGATTACAAAAAGTACGCTTAGGCGATATTATCAGCCAAGAGTGCAGCTGGAACAGAGCAACTGATGGTTGGGACTACGACAACAACGATGAGGTTGACTATTGAAATTAAGAGGGCATACATTGGACTGCTCCTCCACAGCGTGTCACACACATATTCAAACACACGTGCGCGCGGCAAGCACACACGCGGCGCGCGCGTTACCTTTGATGCGACGCACATAACAAAGCGAAAGGTATACGCCGCGGTGGCTAGTGACCAGTCAAGAGTCAACGCGCAATTGCGATTTTTTTACCGCCTTGGACTTGAACTGCCGCTGCCTACTGTTGGCGGCTGCTGACTTCAATCTTATTATACGAGTACGATGAAAAGGAACGAAAATTTTCAGTGGTAGGCGAACGCAAAACTGCACAAAGGTGAATACAATGCGGAATGCTTTCTAAGATTCTTGTCGTTGTTGAGTAAATGCATTTCGAATATTCGTTGTTGGCGGCATTGCCATCGGCTGCAACAGCAGCAAGGGCAACAACAGAGGAGGCATCTGCTCGCTAGTTGGTAGATGAGTCAAC
The DNA here is from genome assembly GCF_001687245.7 of Rhagoletis zephyria. NCBI lineage: Eukaryota > Metazoa > Arthropoda > Insecta > Diptera > Tephritidae > Rhagoletis > Rhagoletis zephyria. The sequence continues at coordinate 43,977 of NW_016160168.1, read as the reverse complement.
AACAATAATAAATGCGCCTGCGTTGTGCCTGCGGGCCAAGTGGGCTGTGGCCGAAAATTGGAAGTACGCGCCTAATCGAAAGCAGTGGCTTGGCGATTGTGGTGGTGATGGTGACGGCGGCGACGGCGACGGCGACGAACGCGTGCCGTTGTTCTTCAAATGCTTTGGATGCTGCCGCCACCACCACCACCGTTTCCACGCAATTAAATTTACGAATGTTGCCAATGTAAAAGCGCACGTGGTCACCAAATATTTAGTGATCAACCGCGCCCAGAAGCCGCTAAGTCGAGGAGCTGGAACAGAGTATATGGAGGGTTTATGCACTAAAAACGTACAAAATTAACGAAAACCTTTGAAATGCCAGCAACACGGGCGCAGCGCAAGCCGACGCGCTTTCGGCATGATACGCACCGTGAAAAATGGGGGACGTAGAAAGAGCGCGGAGAAACGCTGAACGGTAGGGCACATGAAAAGGAGCACAACAACAGAAGATTTCAACACCAAGACGCGCGCGCTCGAAATGCATATGTTGTGCGCACGTATGTGTTTAACGATATGCGAATTAGCAACAATTGCGCTGCGGAAGTTCAATGCTTCCTCGAGTAGATAAAATAAATGGCGGTTGACTTTTGTTAACTTCAAACTGCTGCGCGGCATACTTACGCGAATATGTAAAATCGTTTGTCGCGCATGCGCTACAATAAGTTATTGACAGTCGATATTTTCGTGCGCGCACAGTTAGCAATATAAGCGCGCAAGCAAGAAGAAAAATAAATGAAATTAAAATTTGATTTTCGCTTTTGTTGTTACTAAGCTTGTAATTGCCAAGAAAATTAAAGCTATGCATTTATGTTTAAATAAAAATCATTGAATGAAAAATGTTCTTTTTTTCTTCTCTTTAACGACATACTTATACATACATATGTATGTATCTACATTGGTAAGTTGGCGACGTGGAAAATTGGAGACGGAAGGCGCACGCTAAAGTAGGGAGCGCGCATAGCTGCTGTGTGGCAGCCGAAAAAACATGAAAGAATAAAACCATATTTGGTAGTCACGGTAAGAGCGCAAAACACAGATGTATATACATACAGACACACCAGCAAGCACAAACGTAACTGCACACCCGCGCAAAAACAAAACGACAAAATTGAAGAAAAAGTGAGCGCTTAAACACAACAGCGCGCTTGTAAATTGTAGCTAAAGTAGACGTAAATGAGTTGCTAGAAAAAAATATATAACAATTAAAAAATAAAATATATAGATTCTTGTAAGCTTGAAGCGTGAAGAAAAAAAAATCGATCAACCCACTACAACGCGCCATCGTTCAGTGCGCGCGCGCGGTACAGCATTTAACCTTGACAGCCAGCTGTTGTGTGCAGTGAGTTGGCGGCAGCGGCGATTCTCTAGCTCATTTAACAGCACAGACACACAAACACGAGCGCGCGCGCCCTAGCCCACACACGCACACACACTCGGAAGAGCAAGATGACTGACACGATCACTTACCAACTCATTGACAAATTCAAACCGCGCACTCACTCATTCGATCGCGCGCTGGTGGTTCGTTTGAACACTTACGCTAGTGTGGCTAGCACTGGCCGCCAGAACCAATTGTNGATGACTGACACGATCACTTACCAACTCATTGACAAATTCAAACCGCGCATTCGTTCGAACACTTACGCTAGTGTGGCTAGCGCTGGCCCCGAGAACCAATTGCTAGTTATACAATACAATTCATGCATGTACCTACTACAGCGAACAACCCCTACCAAATTTGGTCGGCCGAAGCTTCAAGCGGCAAGCAAGCGCACTTACTTATAGATACATATATGCATTTAATATTAATTTAATAAATATAATAAAAAACTGATTGTTTTAACTATTGTTTACTATGGCGCGCAGTAGTAAGCTAAGCTACAGCGTAGTTGGCACTGTTGATAATGAACTGTGGCCGCCGACGGTGGAGCTGATCATGTAGATCATTGTGAAGATCACTCAGAGATCAGTGGCACACATGGCGCATGTGAGCGTGCGCGAGCCCCCACACCGGCTGATTGCTGAGTACTTTGCATACAAAAAATGTATGTAAATAAGAGTTCGAAAAAAAACACCTACGAGCAGCCAATCACTACTAAAGTGATCGGCCAAAGCATGCGGCGTCGACTATGCTTAACAAGCCTGAAAGAGTGGAAAATTTATTTATTTTTTTTTTTTTTGTTTACTGAATGACGCTTGCGTTGCGCTGCGCTGATATGTTTTTTACCACGTTTATATCAACTCGCTTTTTTTATATTTTTATTTTCGTGCTATCGGCAATGTCATTGGCGCGCATGCGCTTGCCTGCCTACAACTGATCGCCGCCGCGCTGAGTGTATATGTATGTATGTACATAAGACATTCATACAACTGAATATGTTTGCATGTATGCAAACTTTTGGGCGGCATGGCACACGTCATTGTGTCCCACGCTTGCCAGTGCCACACTGCTGCCACATTGCCACTGACATTGACATTATTCACTTTGGGTGGGGGCTATGGCCCGTAGAGTGCGGAAAAGCTCAGTGAAGATCAGCAGAAACAAATTGGCGAGCGCTCTACTTATCTCTGACTTATTGGAATTTTGTTTTTCAACAACGGTATTATTTTGAAGCTGGATTTTAAAATAAAAATTTAAGTATTCATATAAATTTTACATTAGCTTTTCGTATTTTGATTTTTTGTTTTGCATGTAGCTTAGCTTAGCTTGCGTAGGCTTCAACTGGCGCTGTTTTTACGAGAAGCGGAAGCGACGACGCAATATGCATTTTAATACGCATAAAACAAACAAAAAGTGTACGCGTAGTGCGTACAAGTTTTTGGTGCGAATCGAGTATGCACCTACCATTACATATTTATGTATGAATGACCTAGCAGTTGATAGCGCCGATTTATGAATGAATTTACGAAGTTGTATTTGAACATGTTTTTGGGCAGCGCTCATGAATGCAGTGCTTTGTTGCAAATCATTCACAAAGAGGTTGAAAAACTGTATGCATATGTGCTAGAGCTCAATCTGAACTAAACGACTTTTTGCCATTTAAACTTAAATTCAGGTTTCGAAGTTAGTTAATAAAAATAGAAAAGGCCGATACCAACAATTTCTATTAGGTTTTCACATGAATGTCAAGGACCAACAGTTTCTGAGGATTCATAAGGTTCGTTCGGTGAACATTTGTCCAGAACGGACAAAAAATTAAGTAATGTGGGTAAGTTCGACTGCCTACTTTAGGCAAACCATTCATGAGGAATATTCGCCAGTCCAAGGCGAATTTATATAAGGTGGTGTTACCGGATCAACTGTTTTCAAGGTGAATTTGTACTGTTTGTCAAAGAGAAGTGTTTGTTGTAATTTTGGTTTGCACTGATTACCAATGTGTGTATAATTTGTTTGTGCAGTTTTTTGGTTTTTGGGCTGCCGCTACCACCTTGTATAAATTCGCCTTGCATCACTCCTATGTCCGCGTCCAAAAAAGGCGATCCAAAGTGCCGCAACTAGCTTTTATAAAGCCGGGGTCGAATATGCCACTGATCCTACTAATACTATTTTAAATGTGAAAGTTTGTGAGTGAGTATGTTTATTGCTCTTGCTAAAACTGCTAGACGTATTTCAATAAAATTTGGCACACGGATAGGTTATAGCCTGGAATAAAATAAAGGCTATTTTTTGAAGAGAGTTACCACCTTTTTCAAAATTAAAATCGATTAATAAACACGTTAAATAAAATATGACAACAGTGTAGATGTCAAACGAAAGTGGCTGCAAAACGATTAATTTCCAAAATATTTTTGTGGGGGTGCCACCTCTTAAAAAAGTTAAAATCGATTAATTCATACGTCAAATTGTATCATAATAAAGTGGGCGTCAAACGAAAGGCGTTCAAAAAATATTTATTTCGACATAACTTTTTAAGAGGCTTGCCACCTATTGAAAAACTTAGAATCCATTTACAAGTTAAGCGAAATATTTTAATATGGGTATCAAACGAGAGGTTTAAGAAAGCATTATTTCAAAACTATTGTTAAAGGTAGCTGCTACCTGTTTAGAAATTCAATGGCAATTTAATTAACAAGTCAAATTGTACCACAACAAAGTGGGCGTCACACCAAAGGTTTTCAAAAACGATTTGTTTCGAAATTATATTTCAAGATGGTTGCCACCTTTTAAAAAAATTAAAGTCCATTAAATTATCAAGTCAAGCGAAATATTTTAATAAAGGTATCAAACCAGAGATGTTTAAGAAAGCTTTATTTCGAAACTAAGTTAAGTAAAATATTTTCATGTGTGTATAAACCGAGAGGTTTATGGCCTGGATTAAAATATAGCATATTTTTTGAAAAGGGATGCCACCTGCTTGAAAAGTTAAATTCTACTTTAAACCATAAGTGCGTCGAAATTGTACAATATGGATGACAAACGAACGAGATCTAAGAAAGCTTTGCTTGCGGAGACATTTTTAACAAGATTGCCACCTATTTAAAACGTGAACATCAATTTAGATAAAACGTGGAATGAAGAATTACAATCAGGCCGATTCTGAACAGAAACTCCCTGGAAGTTTTATCTCTTTTCGCTTTGCGCCTATCATGAATAAAAACTCCCTGACGATTTTTTACTTTATATGGCGGAGTTGAGCTGTTAAAAAATTGCCAAATAGCTATCGAAGTTCGAATTTCCTCCTCCCAAATTTTCGGGGAAAACAGTATTCCTTGGGAGTTTATTATTGGAGGATTTCTTTCTCGGGAGAAACTAATCCTCGGAGAACAAACTCCCCTAGAGTATTCAGAATTGGGCTGAATATGGATGACAAATGAATGAGGGTTAAGAAAGCTTTATTTTGAAAATATTTTGAAGAGTGTTGCCACCTGTTAAGCATTCAAATACCAATTGAGTAAAGTATTACAAGATTTGTTTCGCAAATATTTCTAAGAAGGTTGCCCCATAAAATTAAATTTAATCAGTATGTAAAATGATGGTAAGTCGCACAAAAGATATTTAAGAACGTTTTATTCCTAAAATATTTTGAAAAGTGGTTCAAAGTGCTTTTAAAGGTCTAACTAAGTTTAGTCAGTTTAATAAAATATTATGTCAAACGTTATATGTAAGTTGAAAAAAGCTTTATTACGAAAACAGTTCTGAAGAAGATGTCACTTGTGTTTAACCCGTAATAGTCACACGAGGTCCAGTGAACCCCAGCCCAACTTTGCGGCTATATATTTTATGTAGAAACTATTTAAAATCCACTTTGTGACTTTACCTGTTATTTCTAGAGTTTTATTCAATAATTTCAGTCCCTTTGGAAAACCAGCATGGCGTCAGTCGATGTACACAAATCGATTTGCACCGACGAATTTCGGTCTGGAGTCCACTGAACCCCGTGTGACCATAGTGCGGCAAAATCGAATATTGAGCACATTCATATGTGNACAAGATTTGTTTCGCAAATATTTCTAAGAGGGTTGCCCCATAAAATTAAATTTAATCAGTATGTAAAATGATGGTAAGTCGCACAAAAGATATTTAAGAACGTTTTATTCCTAAAATATTTTGAAAAGTGGTTCAAAGTGCTAAGTTTAGTCAGTTTAATAAAATATTACAATATTTATGTCAAACGTTATATGTAAGTTGAAAAAAGCTTTATTACGAAAACAGTTCTGAAGAAGATGTCACTTGTGTTTAACCCGTAATAGTCACATGAGGTCCAGTGAACCCCAGCCCAACTTTGCGGCTATATATTTTATTTAGAAACTATTTAAAATCCACTTTGTGACTTCACCTGTTATTTCTAAAGTTTTATTCAATAAGTCCTTTTGGAAAACCAGCATGGCGTCAGTCGATGTACACAAATCGATTTGCACCGACGAATTTCCATGACCATAGTGCGGCAAAATCGAATATTGAGCACATTCATATGTAGGTAATATAAATCCCATGTATGAACCAAATCGGATTTTAATAACGGGGGTTTCAAATATCTCGATTTCTCCGCCACCTAGCGGACTAATTCATAGGGAAGTTGGTTAAAATTCGATTGCATGCTTTGACCCAAACAGACATATGTACATAGCCGTAGCAAGTTAAATAAAAGCTTTTAAAAATGATAACTTTATCAATAGAAAATAAATAGAGAAAAAAGCTTAGTTGACTCACTAAAAAACGAATATGGGTTTAAAGAAATTGCGTCAGTCGGTTCAGCATAAAAAATATGTACTATTGGGTTTTTAAAAATCAGAAATACACTGTTTAAGAAACAAAGCAAAAAGTTCTCCAGTTTCGAGTCACAAATTCACTAAAATTACAATAGTTTCGTATTTATTTTTATATAATTACAGCGGTTATGGGATTTTTGATTTTGATTGTGTAAATTTTTTTGTGTTCTAATATAATATTTTAAGAATTATTTGGGAGCCGATTAATTGATTTAATAGTGCATTTGCTAAACTTAAAAAATATTTTTTTATTTCCTTTTTTATACAAATAAAGTATTGTCTTCTTTACTATGGTTTTTTGATTTCCGTTTGACAGAAATAAATAAAAGTATGTATGTATATGTATGTGTGTTTTGTTTGTAAAAGTAAAAACCATAACTAAATGGTATATAAAACTAAAAAAGTGTCTACATCAAATGTGCTAAGCATTAAATAATAGAAAAAATATAGCGATGTTCTGAAATTCGTGTTGGCAGTTCTACGAAGCGTGTTTTACGCACAAATTCACTTCTACCATTTTCAAATTGTTGTTGCTTTTCCACAATAAATTTTTCATTTAAAAAAATGGCCTCGAGCTCATTATAAAATTGTTGAATACAAATTTTTGCATTCAGATTTTAACAGGAGTTTGGAAAAATTGTAAATAAGTGAATCAAATATTTTAGACAATGTACATTTTGGACACAAAATTGATTTAGGTAGGCAATTTATTATGAATAGAAAAAATTTTAGTTTTCAAAGCATGCTTCAAAATTGTAATACGGAAAATTTTATTTTTTGCTTTTAATTGTTTGCTAATTTTACAACTTTAGTAAATCTGATTAAATAAATTTAAATATTTTTTTATCAATATTTGAACTTTAACTTGAATATATTTGAAGCAATTTCTTTATTAGAAAACTTGTGCAGTTTCTAAAAAAATTGCAAGAAAATTGTTTGCTAATTTTACAACTTTAGTAAATCTGATTAAATAAATTTAAATATTTTTTATTAACATTTGAACTTTAACTTGAATATATTTGAAGCAATTTCTTTATTAGAAAACTTGTGTGGTTTCTAAAAAAATTGCAAAAAAAAATTTTAAACTCTTTTGAAATATTATTTTTAATTTTTATTGCCTTAAGGTCGCTTTCTCAATATTCAATAAGTTAAAAATTTTTGTATACAATAAATTGAAAAAATGGAAGTATAAAAAATTACAAGAGGTTAATTGTTATTGCTTTTATTAGTTTTGAAAGATTGTTTTTAATCTTAAACGCCCGAAAATGTTTTTGTAAAAATTAAAACATTTAAAAAAAATTACAGAAATTAGATAGTAGAAAAAATTTGTTAAAAAAATAGTTGGTCGAAAAAATTTAATGAAATATGTTTAAAAAAAATTACGAATTGAAAAAGAAACATGTAGACAAAAATTTGCTTGTAGCTCAAATAAGCTCTATGGCATTTCATTAGAACAACTTAGTTGAGTTTAGAAGAATTCAATTTGAATTAAAAAAATAAGTTTTTCTTGAAAATTTGTTTCAAGTTTTCCAAATTTCCTGTTTCTGAGTCACACACGCCTTCAGCTCCATAACCAATACATGAATTTTTATGATTTCGCTTAATTTTTTTTTTTTGATTTCGCAAATCTACTTAAATGACAATAAGCAACTTTGTCTAACATTTTTGACGTATGTTTAAATTCTTACAACAACTAAACACTTAATACTTTACTACTACATACTAAAAACAAACACATTATGCAACCGATCACGCTCAATCTCATATCCGCGACCACTACTACTTAGACTCTTCTGCAGCAGAATATTTTTTTTTACACTATTTATAGTATTTTTTTTTTTTTATTGGTAATTACTTATGTAAATTATTTATTGCACGTATCATTCGCAAATTAAAAAAATATTTATTTCTAATTTATTTTTTTTTACGCTTCGTTTTTCTTATTTTTGCAATAGCCGACGAAAACTTAAAGCTTTCGAGTTTGTTCAAAAATGGCACTAAATTCAGTTAATAACTTTTTTATTTAGATAAGAAAAAATTCACTAGTTTTTCTCTTTGCCTTCATTTTCACACGATATTTCGCCCTTTTCGTCTCTTTGTGATTTGTTTATAAGACAATTGATTGTCATTTGTTATTTTTTTTTACTATTTTTTTAGAATGGGTACAGTAGGCTCCAATTTATGGCACTGGTACACGCTTTGAGTGCAAGAAGTGAAGCTGAGGGAGGCGTGTTAAGTGCGGGTATGTGTTTAAGGACCTCATTTGTTTGCTCGCCCCACGACTCAAGGATATGCCACGCACACACGCTCGCTCGACGCCTTAAAGCACACTTCACTTCATTTAAATATATGCAACTATGGAGACATGTGTTTGACTGGCTTAAGTGGTGTTTGGAAATTGAAGTACGAGTAAAATATGGCACAGTTCAACTTAATGGAGATTACAACAAGAATATGATATGTATGTATGTACGTATGTATGTAGGTAATTGGATTTTGTCTTATTACTTTAGATTTAGATTCGTGTCAACTCATCATAAATGACTAGTTTCGTATTTTCGTATGTTTTTTTTTTTGTTTTTGTTTTCTACTTCTTTTAGTTCTCTTCATATTAAAGTATTGAGCATTTATGTTCTAATTTAAGGCGAGATCATTGATCGTAATATTCGTTATTATTTATTCGATACATACAACTAAGTAATATTGCTGATAAGAAAGCATGCGCGAATGCAGCTAACGTTTATGACCACGAGTACTACGTTACGTATTTTCACTATATGTATATTATATGCAAGAAGGTATTAAAAGGAAATACATATAAGTAGTTTGGAATGTCGATTTTTACTAATTAATTAATTAAGTACATGCGTTTAAATAAAGAAAAAAATGTGACAGCTGACACTATAATTTTCATCAAATCTAGAGTAACGCTAAGCCGCATGAAGGCACTGTATGCACACAGCACATTACAATCAAGCGCATGAAAGCTTGCGTGAAAGCTTAAATGAAAGCGCGGTACGCATTCAAGCGCTTTCGCACGCCAGAAAAGTGCGCTTACAAGCAATTTGATTGCATATCCTATCGCCTAACATTTGTGTTATGCCCTGCCAGCCATCATTCACCTATCGCTGCGAATGCGTATGCGACATGTGTGAGTGCGTCGAATGTGGCACATGTGGTACGTGCGTATGATGCGCATGCCCACCGTGCGTTGCGTACGCTTGCGCGTGCGATAACGGTGATGGTTGGCCACCACTATATGGCGATTGCATTATACTCTGCTCGAGTCCGTAGTGTGATGCGGGCGCTTGCGGATGACTGAGATGAGCGTGACCGTGATGGCCGTAAATTAATTGTCTTACTTTTGAGTCCTCGTCTGCTATGTTATAGCTTAATTCGGTCTCTTCGAAGCCAGTCGCTGACATACGTTGATCACCACCGCCCACACTGGGCGGATCTGGTGAATTAAGACAAGTTTGTATTAGTTGTTTACCAGCCTCTGATGTGATCATTGGTTGTAATTTGCGGGTGGCGAACGTATAAACGTGCCCAGTCTCTGAGGCGACTAGCAGCATCACTTGTGTGCCAGTTAATGTAGAGAGCTCGTACGCCTGAAAGGAGAAAAGGAATTAGGTTAATATTAGTTAAAAGCAACATTTTGAGAAAAAAGTAAGTGTAAAAAGAGAAAAACTGTAGATATTTTTTAAAGAAAATCTAACCATAAAAAATTGGAGCTACCGATAACTCAGGGTACTTGTGCGCCTTGGTAAATTTAAATAAATATTCATTGAACACAAAATAGTGGCACATCAACCTTATGTTCGCCATATAAAATAATTTAAGTCAGCAAGGCAAAGCATCAATCGAATAGCTGACTGTGGCTTCAGCCAAAAAAAGGAGCATCCTCTAAGCAAGTCAGGCTAACTCAACACGAACGAACACTACAACATATTATTTCTATGCAGTTCTCATCAGGTTTGTTGTAGTAGTGCCCATCTCGGCTGTTAACTCAAAACGAACCAACATTAAAATAAGTATTTTCTTTCAAGTTTACTGCTGTCCTCTGCAATTTTGAACAGGTTTATTAAAATTTTGAATTGAAGTAGTGCACATACCGTTTAAAAAATAATTTAACACGGTTTGGAACTCCCTACATTTTTCATAGTTATTTTTCTTGTTAGTCGACCAGTGAACTATTCGATAATCATCGAAGTGTACTACAGTATGTATGTATGTATGCATCCAGCATGGTCGGTTTTAAAAAGTTTTTTTAGGTGCTGCTGTACCTCATCGGTGAGCGACAACTCCTGGAATAATGCGGGTTAGCTCGACACCCTTTTGTCGATTTTAAAGCTGAGTTAGAAAACACAAAAAGCAGCTACCTCTAGTCTCGCAAAATTAATACGGTCCAATTTGGGAAGGACCTCTCTGAACCGTTCGAGANGCCCATCTCGGCTGTTAACTCAAAACGAACCAACATTAAAATAAGTATTTTCTTTCAAGTTTACTGCTGTCCTCTGCAATTTTGAACAGGTTTATTAAAATTTTGAATTGAATTTAACACGGTTTGGAACTCCCTACATTTTTCATAGTTATTTTTCTTGTTAATCGACCAGTGAACTATTCGATAATCATCGAAGTGTACTACAGTATGTATGTATGTATGCATCCAGCATGGTCGGTTTTAAAAAGTTTTTTTAGTTGCTGCTGTACCTCATCGGTGAGCGACAACTCCTGGAATAATGCGGGTTAGCTCGACACCCTTTTGTCGATTTTAAAGCTGGGTTAGAAAACACAAAAAGCAGCTACCTCTAATGCAGTTTTTAAATTTGGTAGTCTCACAAAATTAATACGGTCCAATTTGGGAAGGACCTCTCTGAACCGTTCGAGGTAAAATGAGGTTTTAGACAAGACGACTATATGATATGAACTGCCCATTTTAATTTCAGCAGCGCTGTGGTCATCGAACTGATCGCCACAGCCCGTGGGCAATATTTTCCCCCTCAGAAAAGGAAGCAAAAATGGTTTGTTTTGCGGTGGACTAGCAAAAGAAAAAGTACCTATTGGCGACATGCAAAGAGCCTTTGCATATGGAAAAATAAAGACCTTGATACTTCCCAGTCGTGTCGGTTAGTCCATAAGTGATTTGTTACGGATGTGGTGTACTCATCACTTTTCCTCAGTCGATAACAAAGCGGTGGTTGTAGGGGAGTTATCCGCATCGTCGATTAGCATTTCCGAACTAAGTCTAGCAATCTAATCCGCTATTTCGTTACATTCGATATTGCTGTGTACAAGTACCCAGCAAAGAGTTACGTGACGTCACGCAGTGAAGCTATTCCTCGACAGAATAGTCCCGAGCCTCCAAGGAGGATGTCAGGAAAGAATGACATGTAGGGCNAAGGAAAAGTACCTATTGGCGACATGCAAAGAGCCTTTGCATATGGAAAACTAAAGACCTTGATACTTCCCAGTCGTGTCGGTTAGTCCATAAGTGATTTGTTACGGATGTGGTGTACTCATCACTTTTCCTCAGTCGATAACAAAACGGTGGTTGTAGGGAGTTATCCGCTTCGTCGATTAGCATTTCCGAACTAAGTCTAGCAATCTAATCCGCTATTTCGTTACATTCGATATTGCGGTGTAAAAGTGCCGAGCAAAGAGCGACGTGACGTCACTAAGTGATGCTATTCCTCGACAGAATAGTCCCGAGCCTCCAAGGAGGATGTCAGGAAAGAATGACATGTAGGGCCGGAGTTAGTATGTACTGTTGGCTCAAGCAATGCGTAACATTTCCGAATAAATCTTGACTTTACTACCTTGAATACTAAGGCTATCAATGCCGTTTGGTATATATGTAGTACTTTTCCCTAATAGACATTTACTTTTTTAAATACAAACACCCTGCTCTATGGCAAAGAATTCCGCCTGAAAGACACTGCAGACGTTAGGCAGGCAATAGAGAACCGCACCTATGCTTTCGTCTTGGCGCGATGATGGCAATACCATTATTTCCGGGAGGTACGTCGGCATCGCATTCTTCTCTAGTTATCTAGATATCGTATACGAATCCTGAAACCGAAGTCTGCGAGTCTCTGCTCGGTCCCAACTTTAATCTGATTTCCACTTTTATCCAGCGATTTTCACCAGACTATGGCTGCATAAGTTATAATGCGTGTCAAACAGAGATGAGAAAGCTCTGCTGGAGATTTTGATATCTATCGCTCTGTTGTTAACATCAGTTAATTGAAGAACATGGAATGTAGAAGTATAGAAGCCTTCTTCGGCTCCCGTGGGTGACCAATAAAGGTAACGGCACCCACTTAGGTTGAACCACTACAAAAGGTTCTATTGACCAGACTAGGTATTTTCGAGGTCGCTGAACACGAATCTGTCCGAAGTCCGTTTTGCTGCATCAAGTCAGGATTTTTCCTAACCTCAAAAAACCTAGCGGACTTTATTTGATTACCAAATTTTATAAATATAGGTTATATTGACGGATTTACTCTAATCTTGGTAATAAGAAGTTTTTAAGGTCGTTGATTAAGAGTATGTATTAAGTTTTGTAAAATCCAAAATGGCGGATCGAATTTTAAATAGCAAATTGCGGGTCCAAAATGATGGATATTTTTTTACATAACTTTTAAATCCGCCAATATTTATAAAAAAAAATCAGGTTAGAAAAGGATCCTAACATGATGGAACAAAACGGACTGCAGTTTGGTGTTCAACGATCCCAAAAACATATAAACCACCTGCTGTCTGCTCGAGAGAACTTTTCACCGATTTTTTTTTTTTTTTACCTTTGCTATGAGAACTTTGCAAAGAGGAGAGAAAGTTAGCGAAGTTACTTGGTCTTGTTGCCAAATAAGAAGAAGAATGTTTGCGTGCTTCATAAAACTAACCTAGTTTCAAAGCTCAACGAACTCTTTCATTGGCTGATCGCAACATAAATGGCGACATAGTCATAGATTAGCCAAGTTTTCATATATTTTGCAGCAAAGACTTACAGATTTGGGCAACAAAACGCTATTCGATCAAATGTACTTAAATTAGTACAAAGCCATACATTTTATTTCATAAAACATGAAAACCAACGGGAAAGAGAAAAAGATGCTTCAGACGTATGCATTGGCATACACACATAAATACATTAGGGTGGCGCACCAAAAAAGTTACGGTTCTTACACCGGAAATATAGAATTTATTATATTTTAGGACGTCCGCCAAAAAATTCTTTTTAATTCTAGCTCTGATCCAATACTTTTGGTGTAAAATCCTGTAAAAATGTCAAACAGCAAAATTACTCTCTGAAGTGAGAGTAAAAAGTGAGTAAAAACAAAACGTACGGGAACAAAAAAAGCATTTTTTCTTGTAAAAACGGCAACCAGTGATCGCTTGACACTTTTCATGATTTTACCACAATAAAAAGTTCGGGTAAGTTCATTCTCTACACAACTCTCCAAAAATCACTCTCATTTAAAGGATTTTGGAGAACGCGATCATTTTTCTTGTAACTTCCTGCAAGTTTTGTGTAAAAACCTGCAAGTTCATGGAGTACTGGATCAGAGCTATTAAGATTTACGTGAGCTGAGCTGATTTGAAAATACTGCAAAAAATCTCATTAGGTATTTTGATTCCGATGATAAAATTGTTTAACATTTTTATTTAGACTTTCTAGGCGTTTACCGTTCATCGGAGGTGATTTTTTGGCAAAAAAAATGTTCTACCTAATTTTGTTTATAAAAAAAACTATTTTTGGAGGTACTTCCAGCTCCCGTAAATCTTAATATTTTTCTGAAATATTTCGGCGGAAGTTTCAAAATATAATAGATCTTATAATTCCAGCGACTTTTTTTATGTTACTCTACATGCACCCTAATGTACATAGGTGTGCGTCATAAATATTTAGCGACATCTGCCGAAAGTGGGTGGTTGGACTGGGTAGATAAGCAAAATCTATGAACGTGCTTGGTTAACTACCAAAATTGGTCATTGATTTAACATTTTGCGTGGATGTTGGCAGAGTTTAGGGCACCGGCATAGCGCTATGAGTGCGGGGGTTGACGCTACCACCAGATCTGTGTCCACTGCAAACTTATTTTTGTTAACAATTTTAATTTAAATATATTGTTTAAGTGCTAAATAATGCTCGTATGCCAAAAAGCTTTACATTTGGACTATATTCTCGCGCACATGATATCATCAGCAGTCAGTGAAACGAAGATGAGTTGAGGGGCAAGCGTAAACTGTAGATTTACTTTTATTTTTTATTTATTATTAATTTTTTTTGTTCATTTGTTGCTTAAGCAACCACGCATGCGTGGGTTAAGTTTTGCTCATTTGACTACACAATGACGATATGGTGCCATCATCAACATCAGCAACATCATCTGTGGTGCCAGCATGCGCAAGCGCGCTGATATGAAATCTAAAACGTAGAAGCATATTGAAATCTGCACGCCTACATACAGCGCTTTCTGCTGCAAATAATTATACAAATCAAATTGTTTATTGGAAAAGTTTTGTTGAAGCAGCAGTAGCAGCAGGCGAAACTTGAAAGAATTTCACAAAGCAATATGTATGTAGCGTCACAAAATGTCGATGCTGCTTCACCACAGCCTCTTCTCTGTAGCGTGCCATGCCAATGCCAAGGAGGTGTCATTGTGGCTGCCACCATCAGAGCCGCCGCCAGCGCAGCCGCCACGGCGATAAATGGCAGCCCAAAACATGAATTCTACATACAAATATGCACGAGTATGTGAATGTTCGCCAACCACCACCCTGCCATTCGCGCGCGGCGTGCCGGCGGTATTCCACGCCGCCGCGTCGCGTCGCGGACAGGATCAAATGTGAAAATTGTCGCACGTGCGATGACCACAAATAGAACATGTAAAACAGCGGTAGCTACAGGCGAAAGAATTAAAATATGTTCAAATAAAAGCATGGCTAGAAGCAAAGAACCCAGCAGCAACAACAACAACAACAGCAAAATAAACAACACCCGTGGCCAAAGTGGCTAGCGCATTGCGCGCTGCAAAATAACAATGCATGTGTCTCGTAGCGTCGAAGCGCGCGCGCGAAAAGGATGCCGCCAAAAGGTGTTAAATTGAATTTACGAAGGATTGCAGCAGCGCGGCTTGTCGCAGTTTGTCTGCCGGGCTGCCACAAGCAGCCTGCTACTTGTAAATCTGCGTAGCTTTGGTCAAAAGTGCCACAAGAGTAACACGAACAACAGCAACAACAACAACAACATATTCACACGGCATTACCGGCAATTGTATTCATTGGGGCGGTAGGTGTCTGAGGATGTGTGTGATGTGCGCATGTTGTTGTTGTTGCCTCTTTGCTCTTTGATTCGATTGCGATGGCGTTCGATCGGGCGGGAGGACGAGCGTTAGCGCGCGCGCGCACTCTTGCGCTGATCATTGCTTACCGATAAGACCCAAACATTGTGTCGCAAACACAAATAATCGCGTTCTAACAAATGATTTGGTCTCTGTGGAGCAAACAAACAAAAGCGTTAACGTAGATTTTTTTCACCCCAATGTTAAAACGAATAACACGATCACACATCGAGCGCAAACGGCGGACGAAAAGATCGCACTGTCGGTTGGTTGGTTGGTTGGTCGGTCGAATGGTCGATCGGACGGTCAGTTTTCCGTTCAATGCAATTGCGCGCCGCCAACAAACCGTTCGAGCCAGTGCGGAGCCGCCAACCTCAAGCTGCCTGCTGTAGGTTGCGCGCGCTGCAGCCTCTTTTGCTCCTTCATTTCTTCCTTTCATCGCAGCTTTTGTTGTTGTTGCTATTGCACTAAAGTTGTTGCTCTTGCGGCTTCTGCTCAACAGTGCTTCTTATTAAATACAAGAAAACACATCCAGCATGCACACACACATATGTGGATACATTCGCGATGTGGCGATCGTCTGTGCGGCTTGCCCTGGTGCGTGTAATTCTCATTCTCGACGCTGCAACACGTAGGACAGGAGCTGCCTCTGGCTCGCCATAAGGCTGTCAAGTTAGTGGTGAAGTTTGCAATGGAAATTCAAAGTGACGCATGCTTAACTATCAATATATCTACCAATATAATGCAAGTACCCTCATATGTATATACATATGTATGTAAGTGAGTACGGATGTAGGATAATTTATACGTGTATACATTTGTTTGTATCTGCATATAAATCTACCACGCGTCTAACTACTTAGCATTGAAGATTGGCTGCCTGGGAATATTTTGATTGCTGTCCATGTATGTACATAAATCTGTGTATGTATGTATGTAAGTGTACGCTTGCAATGATCGCTTCTCTTTGCTTGCAACTGCATAAGTACATACATAACTATTGATTGGTCTTTGAAAAATTATCATTTGTATTTTTATGTTATTTGCTCTTTATTGCTCAACTGTCTGAAGCTAATCGAACCAATTATGATGCCGCATAAATAACCACCTGCGTAGAGAAGTTAATAAATAACCTGAACGACCAAGTGACATCTGTACAAATAAGTAAGTTTTTCCTATGTTGTTCTTATTGTGACTTACTTAGCACCAGCTAGATCGGCTAGTCCATTAATTCCACTCGACAATTTCAACTAACGCTAGGCACTCGGGAGATTTGTACACCGCGTGTCGCTGTTTCAGTGAGGTCTGACTAAACGGAGAATTGTTTTAGTGGTTCTAAGTGGCGTTTGAGCGATAGGTTAGGTTAGGTTGATGTGGCAGTCGGTCCATTGCAGGTCCATTTTGGTACCACTGTGAAATACGGGAACCATTTTGAAGCTCTTATGAAGCGTAGGATTGGTCTTATTCCTACACCGGATAGTTCCGTGAGAGAGCTGAAGAAGTGCCTACCTAGAAATCCCGCTCTGTTCTTAGCTAAAGCTGGGCAGCTATAGAAGAAGTGCACAACTGCTTCTTCTTCTTCCTCATCTCTGCAACTTCTGCAATATTCATGGGAGAATATTCCTACTCTCGAAGCGCACCTGCCAAATAGCCAATGACCGGTTATGCAAGCAATGGTCTTCGAAATGTTTTCCCTTGGGAGGCTGAGCAGTTCTTCGGTTTTTTCCCCATCAATTTGCGGTCATAGTAGCCAAGTTGTTGTACAAGTAGCCTCGTCTAACCAAGACCTATCGGCCTCTTGAATGATGTTATTTCTAATCCTTAATTCTTTCCTCGTTAGCTCATCGACTCTGCAATTTTCTTCAATATATTTAAGTCCCGGGAGCCATATGAGACTGACCTTGAAGGTGGTGCCAATGTTATTTAGGGCTGCCAGGCATTCCTGTGCAGCCTTTAATCTTAGCATTACCGCGTTTATTAATCTGATGGCCGCTTGGCTATCCGAGAAGATATTAATCCTAGTCTTCGTTATGGCATATATATTAAGATTCACAGCCACCTCTTTCATAGCTAGAACGTATGCCCGATAAACGCTGTAGTGGTACGGAATTCGGGCGAATAATTCCAGTTCTAATTCTTTATAAAAAACTCCGTAGCCAACCCAGTTGTCTAGCTTGATCCATCGGTGTAAAAACTTATTTCCGCCCTTCTGAGAGGTGAGACCAGCAATAAGGTGACCAAAAAACAACAAGGCCCCGGAGCCGACGGCATACCGACTGAGCTGTTCAACGACGGCGGCGAGGAGTTGGTCGGGCGCATGTACCAGCTGTTGGGCAGAATTTGGTCTGATGAATACATGCCCCAAAACTGGAATCGTGAGTGTACTTTATCCAATCGACAAGAAGGGAGATCCCGCCGTTAGTGCCAATTATCTCGCAATAAGTCTTGTTGATATTTCGTACAAAGTCCTGCCGACTATTCTGTGTGAAAGACTGAATCCTTTCATGAACCAACCGATTGGACCTTATCAGTGTAGTAGTGAAGGGCTTTGTTGTCTACCAAGGACCTAACATAAATACTACCAACAACGCCAGCCTGGAAATCACGCGAGGAATAACTCTTGCCGACAGGTGCTACTTTGGGCTCGGTAGGAAATTGAAAAGCAGACTGCTCTCTTGTCGAACGAAAATTACACTATACAAGTTTCTCATCATAACCGTCCTTTTTTTTATGGCGCATAAACGTGGACAATGTCAGACAAAGATGAGAAGGCATTGGGGGTTTTCTAGAGAATTGTTATACGCAAGATCTACGCCCCTGTTCGCGTGGGTGGCGCGTTAAGAAGAAGTTAGAATGACGACCTGTATGAACTTTTTAATAACCTGGGCATAGCTAAGCGCATAAAAATACAACGATTGCGCTGGCTTGGAGATTTTGTACGCCCACTCAAGAAATATAATGACCAAGTGTAGAAGGACCTGACTGCACTCGGTACTTATGAACAACTGGCGCCGATTCGAAAAGGAGAGATGCAATTGGCGAAATCTTTTGGTCCCGGCCCAAACCGACAAACAGTTGTAGTGCTAAATAAGAAGAAGAAGTAGCGTTTTTGTACAGATAGGATGTTTTGAAATCTATTTGGGGGTTGAAGTAAGTCTAACCCGATCTGTTTGATGCCTCCTAGATCAGCTAAGCTTTCAAACGTTGTCGTTATATAACCCCAGAAAAGGCCTATTTTGACCAGAGGGAGAGAACGGAGATATCCCAAGGCAATTGAACTTTTTCCTCAGCAATGTACCTTGGATGAGTGCAGTTTTAAAAAACATTTAAAATTTGTTTATACTTCAATCTAAGAATATGAAAAATAATCAAGCGCGGACTTTAGTATAGATTTTGGCGAGGAAAAATCAATATCTAATGCTCTTGAAACGTTATTAGACTCCTTTAAAGATTGGAAGGAAAGAAAACGCAAGACTCTGTGGGGAACATAGAAACCTATCTGGTTAAGGAGACCAGGGCAATCAATGCCCACAGAGATCAGATTAGAAACAAACATTAGTCACTGAACAGTTCTTCTATTTTCTAGCGAGTTCAGACTAATAAGTTAAGAGGTCGAAGAGCAAAACGAATGAATTTTCTTTGAACTCTTTTAATTCTACTGGCACGACAGCTCTAAATAGGGTTCCAAATAATCTAAGCGTACTCTAATTTTAAGCTAGTGCAGAATTTAATTCAGCGGGGCAGACATACATGTAGGTGGCGTTAAGTTAGCCTTCTTTTCATGATGGTCAGGTGTTTGTTATTTCAAGACATAGTCTTGTAGTGGAGGCTAATGGATGTGGGCTAATGTGCATCTCGGCCTGCCGGTAAGTCAAGTTTCCAGCGCCATGTTTTGGCTACTTCTGAGGTTAAGATGTATTCGCTTCGCATTGCAGGTTGTACGGACCTTAAAGTATGTACTTAGGAGTTTTCGGAATGTACGCGAAGTATCCCAATAAAAATTTAGAGTTAAATCCGATGTTGTATCTACCACTACCTAATGAAATTTCTCAAAATATGGCCTATATTTTAGCAGTCAGATTTAAATAAGTCGGCACATAGACCGAGGAAACTCAGACATGTCGGTGACTAGTTCGGACTATTTGTAGACTCCTTCATCGCTTTCTATAAGAAATCCAAAGTTGTGTTACCAACACGGATTGATTCACCAAATGTCTGATGGCATAAACATTTATGTACAGATATACTATAGTAGATGATCTAAACCTGAAGGGAAAGTGGGACTCTGAATTGACGCTAGAGACATATTTTCGACTTCCGGATTAAGTACTGCAGCATAGGTATTTCAATCGTAAGTGCTTGGCCATCTAGAACGCAACACAGATTATTTCTTAAAGACTTATCTATCATCTTCTCTACGAAGTCAATCAACTCTGGAACAACCGTCAGTTCTTATAAAGGAAAACCGTATTTCCCTTAAGTTTAAACAGAAAAGAAATGTCCTTCATTATAAGCTCAGCCAGTTGTTAACCCACTGAAGTTTGAACCTTGTTCTTTGATTGTTCCACAGTATTTTTAACTTGAGCATTGTCAATTTGTTTTTTAAGCTTGATCATTCAGTGGAATCATGAATTTGTAAAAAGTTGAAGAAACTTTTGTATGGTTTTTTAAGGATTTAAGGTGCAGTCAATACTGTTGAAAGTGCAGTATGAGGGTGATATGGCTGTCCGTTATTGGTGTTACTGTAAGAGTTAAATGGAGCTTAAAGATCAGAGAAAAAAGGATTGTTACTTGTATACTAATTAAATTTGTAATAGATTAATTGGAAATTTATGTTATAATTTTAACAGGTGCCGAAAAGGTTGGCATTGTTATAATAAAACTAATTATTTGAGTGTTGAAATTGGGATTTTTCGACCATAATTTATCGTTATGCAACCATTATTTCCAGTTTAAATTTGTTCGATCATAATCAACTAAAAACTAACCTTAGTACCCTAAAGTAATCTTAACCCGCATCCATC
The DNA here is from genome assembly GCF_001687245.7 of Rhagoletis zephyria. Classification (NCBI taxonomy): domain Eukaryota; kingdom Metazoa; phylum Arthropoda; class Insecta; order Diptera; family Tephritidae; genus Rhagoletis; species Rhagoletis zephyria. The sequence continues at coordinate 23,354 of NW_016160168.1, read as the reverse complement.
GTTTGTATCAAATTGATGCAAATTTCGAAAACATATTAAAATATTAAGAAAAATAGTTCATGTTTTGAACTGGTTTTTTTTTGCGATAAATGCGTATAGATCTTTCAAGAATTTTTATTCTTATTATCAGAAAGTGAATAAACTAACGTTGGTAATTAATAAAAAATTAAACAAACTCCAAACATTTCATATCTTTTTCCATATTTATCAAATTTATGCACAACGTAATTTGTGTTATAAAAAATTCCCGATGGATGCGGGTTTCACGGCTTTGAAATTATCAATAATAATGTTCTGAAGGCAGTGTCCACACGATTGCTACATTGGGCGATTGGTACAAAATAAAAAAATTGGGCGACAATTTTTTTTTATAGTCACACGGTTGGTACAATACAGCGAACTTCTATGGAAAAATTTTAATAAATAATTTTTCGGGATTAGGATAAAGAAAAATATTTGTGTATTTACACGATTGGGATAAGATGTGCTCCAAACATCGTACAGTTCCATAAGTAAAGTTACTCTTCTTCTTACTGTTTTTTCTGGCAGGCTGTAGGTGTGTCTTTGGTTAGTGTATTGGTGTTTTTGGTTCAGTGTGTTAGTGTATTTTGAATAACCCTGCAGCAATAAGGCGTAAAGGACTAGTACTTCACTGGTTAAAATTTGACTGGTCAGAATTGGACATTTGCTTGCATCGAAAATGTCAGCTGCGACCAGTCCTCAAGGAATCGGTCTAGTGATAGACGAAAAGGACAGTTTGGCAGTGACAGGGTGGTGTTGTCCTGCAATTCAATAAACAACAGGCAACATGGTTATAAAATGATTTTTTTTTTTGTTTCCGAAATATGAAAAAGCATCTGTGAAATGCAGAACGCAATCCTGTTCCAACCAAAAAAAAACTCTCCAAAATTGGACTCGTCCAGGACTATCTTACGGTCAGTGTTGATTGAACCGGTCCTCTTCCAATGACACACCAATGCTAAAAATGGCAGTTGAATCCATTGGCAGGGGAATTATGAGGGACTAGTGCTGGTAACAATAGGGACACTATCTGAGGGCTAACCTAGGGTGAAACTGAATTGCTGCAGGGAAATTCCCTGCAAAAAATGCGACTAATCCGGGATGACTACGGGAGCAATCGCAAAGGAACATGCGACTAATACCACTTTTGATCTCTTTATATGGAATGAACTGTTCGCTTTTGTTGGAGCATGTCTTATGAAGGGACTAATTGTTTCCCTTTATATCCGAATGGATATAAAAGGCGACTAGTCACTTTTAAAAAATAAAAATAAAAATTTGCGCCTGCTGCGATTCGAACCGGAGCTCACAGTTTTGTCAAGTGAATACTCTCTCTCTGTGCCAATGCCGCACACAATTATTAAATCGTTAATATTTAGTACCCGTTAGAAATGAGTCGGGGACTAATTGATCTCCTATTATACCCGTAAGGGATGAGTCGAGACTAATTGATCCACAATAATACCCGTATGGGAATAGTTGCGACTAAATAATGCCCAATTGTACCCGATTGAAAATAATCTTGGGTATACTATCTTTAGTAAATTCTTTTTTTTTTTTTTTATTTTGTACCAGAGCTTTTTTTTTTATTTCTTTTTTTCTGTGTCAAATTTAACGTTTTTTTAAATTAAGATTGAAAACACATCGTCGGGTTGAAACCTACAGCGAATGCAATTTAACCAATTTTAAAAGAGAGTCAAGGAAAAGACAAAGTGTAACATTTTTTTACAAAACCTCTTGATTTTTTCTAATAAGCATTATGGCAAATTTAATAGTAAATTTGACAATTCAGTTTCTAAAAAATTTTTCGAGACATTCGCTATTTTAGAGGCTTTTCCCTAGTTTAAGTGAATAACTTAAATGAATTCGATTAACATTTTTCGCAGTAAACTCATTTCATCTAGTAGAATGCCGTAACTTAATGCAGTCTCAACTCCGCTCAAGAAATTTTTTTTTTCAAAATGGGGGAATTTATTTAAAAAGATGTAAAACAAAAAGTGTGCATCACTCACACGCGAACGCCTACCAGCGGTACCACCGCCAACAACAACAAACACTCAAATGTGAAAACCTACCTACACCACTTTTGGCAGCAGCAATAAATTCCAAATTCGATGGCTTTGCAAGATAAAAGCAAAAATAGTTCAATGCAAATGCGTAAGCGTGTGCCAAAGTGTTAACATTATTTTAGCCCGCAGATTTAAAAATAATCGAAAGCCGCACATCTTTACCGTTCTCACACTGCATTTTGCATTACAGTAGCTGGCACAATATTTACCAATGGAAATTTTTCTTTTGATTTACTTAGTAAGATGCACTTAAAGTAGACTGAAACTTAAAACGTGTAATTTTGGTTATCCACTGCATTTAGCGATAAGACGCCTACTGATAGAACGTTGCTACTCACGGTGTGGATAGTGGTAAAAAATACATTATATACAAAGTATGGATGTAAATACAGACATATATACATATGTGTGCCTGTATATGAAGCTAGGGATTTTTAACTTTGAAAATACGGCCAGTGATTTTAGCAAGCGGAAGCACTTAGCGATACTTTATCGCCCGAATTTTTTTTATATAATAGTCTTGCAGCACTCCTTATCATTAAGTGGGTGTGAGGTGCAAAAAAGGAAGTACCTACCTTTTAGGCCCTTTACTTGCTTATCTTTGAATTTTTTACATATGCATGTTTTTAAAGGCAAACATTCAGTAGGTTTAATTAACCTACAAGTTGGGAAGAAAAAATCGCTTTTAGCAAAACTAATATCTAACATTTTTAATAAGCACGCCTATAATTAACGTGCGCCCAACTTTCCAACAAATGACTATTATTGTATTTTTCCGTTAATTTTGATGTGAATATTTTCAAAATTACATTTTGCACTACTCACCTTTTTCATGATGCCAGTTTTGCGTTTTGAAAATGTCGTATATCTACGCAATTTATTATCTATATATTCCATTTTGATTTTGACTCGCCCTTTTGTTTTCTTGCCATTGGCAGGAGGTGATTTTTTATTTTGCAACGCTGTGTAGCTGTCGTCCACCACATCGGGCACATTGCCACTCTGCTGTTGCTGTTGTTGTTGTTGTTGCTGTTGCTGTTGCTGCTGTGCACTTTGTTGCCCACTGCCTCCAACACAATCAAGTCCTTGTAACGCTTGTGATGACATACCCGCAGCACTACTACTACGATGATGATCTTCATAGCAATCAGAGCCAGCGCGTTTGATACCACGCTGATGGCTCGTATTACCGCCCGCACTATTGGATGTGCCAGTAACCAAGGATTGACACTGTGAGCTGTTGGGCATGAGGCCACTCGAACGGGAACTGAATCCTATGCCAGCGCCACCGCCCATCGGCTGTATGAGTCCGCCCGATGGTGGTCGACCGCCGAGCGCACTAACAGCCGCTGGATTACCACCATAGATATCGGCCTGATCGGCCAAACTCAGGCCGATGCCGCTCATGGGGTAATTGAGGTTATAGCGCGAGTCACCTCGCGTAGGATCCATTCTAAGGTAGAAGTTCTCCACCGTGACGATTTTATGTTTTCACCTTTTTTAAATAACACACACGGAAGCAACTGCTGTTGTATAGCCGTTGCTGTTGTAGACGCCGTTTCGGTGCTGCTGTATCGCAGTAATTATTAGCGAATCAGGAACGCTTGCGATGGCGGCGGCGGTCAATATCACACGGCACGGCACGGCACTGAAAATGACCACTTCAATACCACTTTCTTTCGTATCAACACTAAATTTGATCAGATCGCAACACAGGGAATGTTGCTCTTGTCGGTGGCTGCCTATTGAGGCCTGTGCAATACAGCAAACACTTGAATTCCAAAAATAAACACAAATACGCACTTTTGACACTTTTTGAGGGAATCTCGGATCGTATAGAATCGAATCGGATAACACCAAAAGCAGGCGGACGAGACAGCTGCACGCAAATGTCAAATTAACGCATGTGGCTCGCCGAACTGCCTGCACATTTGATGACTGCCTCAGGAGGAATTCACACACACATACACACTGCCAACGTGCACGTCGCGTAGATATGCGATTCCTATTTTTAATTTCAAAAACTTTTATTTAAATTAACATAAATTCCAAACGACCGTGTAAAATTTGGCAATCCGGACTATTATTTTCTTCGATTCCTTTTAGGTGCCAAAACAGCTGTTCGTTTTTGACAATGCAGCGGAAGTACAGGGCGTACTAGAGTCAGTGGTTTTTAATGCTTTTTCAGTGTTGCAAAGTGCTCGTGTGCCATACGTAGAAAATTTATGCAATTATAACAAAAAAATGCCACAATTTATTATGCCGGTTCAGTTGAAATTTTGTGTGCAAATGCATTTATTTTTATTTATTTTTTTAATATCCTCCAAAAATGTTGATAATGATTCCATAAGCTGTGCTGCCGCCACTGCTATCTGCTGCTGCTACTATTACTGCAAAACCAAACGCCGCCAAACAACTGATAAGGAGTGTTTCCTATTTTGTACGCTCACTCGTTGGCAAAAAATACGTAAATTGCGGAACTATCGCTTGTAACAGACAAATATGAATTGATCTAAGCGTTTATGTCGTTATTGCGACCACCTTGATGTTCTCTAGATGGAGGCGCGCTACCGAATAAACTCGCTTTCGATCGCGCCACATAGCACGACCGTTTTTTTATTTTTCTTTGCTGCATTACGCCAAAATGGAGAGCTGCTCCAGCGCATGTACTATTCTAGTTTGGAGCACTAACGAACCAGCCGGAGCGCCGCCAAGAAAGCCAGCTATGCTACACGATTGCTTCATAATGCTTGCTTGCTCTTGGATTGGAGAGCCCAAATGTGTAGACTTTTTGCACTCTTTCAAGTCGGCCAGCTGAGTTTTCATTCGCTGATCAAGCTGTTTACCTGGCTCTCTGACTAGCCGATAAGTCGAACTTCATTCATAGCATTGTTTTTGTTTTCGTGCATTTTTTGTACTTTGCTTTTTTGGTATTGGTTTCTCTTTAGGCATTCACGAATATTCAAAATGTTCAAACCAGACTTTAATTAACTATTACTGCCAATGAAGGTCTTATCTTTTACAATACACGAATATGTACTCATACCCACACACGACAGTTAGTTGAGCGAGTGAGTGTCTATGGCGTGCGCGCGCGCCCGATTTTGATTTGATTTGTTTATTTATAGTAGAACATGTACGTATGTTTGTTTGTTGTACATATGTATGTATGTAAAAGTAAGTAATCATAACTTCGGCTCAGACTTTTACGGTGCTATTGGTTGGTCAATAGCAACAAACTCCTCCCATTGTAGGAATGCCGTGCCGCCGACATTGTTTTGTGTACTATTTGGTATTATTATGAGTGATCGCTTGGAGACCAGTGTGTGAGCAATGCGCTCCATATGCAAATGAATGCCAGCAATTTTTCATATTTACACTTTAAGAAAAGGAAATTATTACCGTAATTTAAGCATTTTAACTCGTTTAATAAATGTTTTAATGCCTTGCTTGTGATTGATTGGGCTCTTGTGCGGTGGCGAGCGTGCATATGTTTGCANTAAGAAAAGGAAATTATTACCGTAATTTAAGCATTTTAACTCGTTTAATAAATGTTTTAATGCCTTGCTTGTGATTGATTGGGCTCTTGTGCGGTGGCGAGCATATGTTTGTACAAATATGAGTATGTTCAGGAAAAACTTGTTAAGCGAAAATTTTCCTTATTTTATTGTATATATATCTTATTCTAGTTACGGAACACGTAAGACCTTTTCAGCGTTTTTGTAGGTGTTCAAACGTGTGGAATTCATCTAAAAGGAACTGTTGCCACAACAATGCGTAAAATGTCGATCATAGCCAAATTAAAAACGCACCTGCAATTAGATATGGCAAACAGCACACGTGATTGTATAGATATACTGGCAATAAGCGAGTTAATGCAATAAAATATACAATGTATACATACATTAATGATAAACGCACAGACAAACAGTGACTGGCAGAAATGATCGCAAAAAGGATCATATAATGGAATTTAAAGCCTTGCAACGGGATGATAATATTGCATACCCAACAATTTTTATGTAATTGGTAAAGTTTGTCAAATTTTTATAATTTTTGTATAAGATTTGAAATGTGGATTTATATGGCGATAGTTAAATAATGCCCTGGACGTTTATAAATAGTAAATAAATAAAAATAAAAAANACAATTTTTATGTAATTGGTAAAGTTTGTCAAATTTTTATAATTTTTGTACAAGATTTGAAATGTGGATTTATATGGCGATAGTTAAATAATGCCCTGGACGTTTATAAATAGTAAATAAATAAAAATAAAAATAAACGAAAAATAGCCAAAACTTTTCAAAATGTCACTGAACTTAATCAGCTGGCCATAAGTGTATATATGGACTTGATCCTAAAAATAAATTTCGCCAAAGAATTTTCTCAAAGTAAAGTAAGCCGTATTTTTCATGATTCGGCTTTGGCCAACCGTGAGGCCGTTTTTCAATCCGACGAAGCGTGACGACAGAGTCGAAATATCTTTTGGCGACCACGCCTCGTCGGATCCGAAGCGATGTGCGAGCTATTTTAGCCGACAGTTCACACGGCATCCTCCGGCGGACAAAGCCAAGCGCCGAGTGACTAGAAGGCTGCACAAACTGCCAATACCCAGTGCGCCATCGCGAAGGCGAAAGCCTCCAAAGTCATTGGACCCGACGGAATTTGCATGCTGATGCTGAAAAATTTGGATCCTGTGGGAGTAGACCAACCAACCAAGGTCCTCAACCTGGCTATGGCCACTCTCATCATTCCAGACATCTGGAAAATGGGAATAGTGGTCCCATTGCTTAAACCAGGGAAACCGTCCAACAAAGGAGGGTCCTATCGTCTGATAACTCTCCTTTCCCCGGTAGCGAAGACACTACCCTTCTATTCTCGCACTTAACAAACCACCTGACCCCAGCGAGGCATCAGCATGGGTTCCGTAAATTACACAGCACAACAACAGCCCTTAACTCCATATACACTTAAATACATAACTCGTGGCCTTAACCGAACCCAATCCTGTGAGAGAACAGTTCTAGTAGCATTGGACCTGTCAAATACGTTTGACACCGTCAGTCACTCCACGCGACTAGAAGACAAAAGGGCCACCTCTCTCCCACAGGGACTTAAACGGTGGTCGGCGAGTTATCTGAGTGGTGGACACTCGTCAGTAATTTTTAGAGACAAATCGGCAAGCCCAGAAGAATAAAAAATGGGATCCCACAGGGTGGTGTCCTTTCCCTACTACTGTTCGACTTTTATATTTTTAAGCTCCCTCAACCACCAGAGGGAGTCTCGATTGTCTCTTATGCTGACGATTGAGTATTCACGTCGATTACGAACCAATCCCGAGGGTGAATAACCCGAATATACTCGGAGTAACCTTCTACAGTCTGCTCTCCTTCTCGGCACATACAACCGCAATTGTCAACAAAGTACAAAGCCGCAACAAGGATCTCAAGTCGCTAGCCTGCCGCACCTGGAATAAAGGCAGATAAAAGTTGCTGGCAACCTGCAAGCAAATTGACCCTCGTCACGGCACATCAAAGGGCATCTATGTATACGAGCTAACGGACGTAGTCTAGAGGTTCATAAAGCAGCCTCTAGACCCGACAGCATACCGACAGGCCTTAAACGGCAATCACAGGGAGTGATTCAAGAGTTATATACTCTCGACCTATGAATGCCGTTCTGGGCACACAACCAAAAGAGGTGGACGAGACAGAGCTTCGTCTGCCTCGGGAGACTCGAACCACAATAGCCCAACTTTGCTCTGACTACTACAGCAGGTTTAACTTGTACCTGAGCAGAGGAAACGCAGATGTGCCGAACGAGTGCCCAGCATGCAGAGGGGCGTCCCATGACTCGCGACATCTCTTCGCATGCACACTGAACGCAACTCTACTAATGCCTCTGCCCTTATGGACAGGTCCTATCGAAGCTGCACGCTTTTTGGGTCTCCCGTTGGTTGAGCTTCACGAAAATGATTAAGGGACTTACCGATCTGGGCGGGGTTGTTGTAGCCGCTACAACAAGAAGGGACGAGTTGCTGATATTGGCGAGGAATAAAATGATGGCTTGAGGAAATGATGAGGAAATACATTTTTATCAACCGCTCAAACTGTTCGAGGTAAAGTGCCATGGCCATTCCAGCCAAATCTAAACACTTTGAGTTACTGTTTCATATACATATGTATGTAAGTTAGTATGTATACGTTATGGTATGCACTATGTCCGAGTACTTACACATATATACTACGTACATACGTAACTGCGTTTTTTCTATTTTAAAGAAGTTTTGACAAATCCCACTGGAACATTCCATACCGGATTTTTCTCAGAATCTTCATTTTTTTTGCAAACATTTTCCACTACTGCTTAGTTTTTATTTGTAAGAGTATGTACATACTATGTACGATTATGTATGTATGTATGTATGTGCATATGTCCGTTTGTTTGCCAGTCGAGTGGAGTTTAGTGAGACATACTCGCTGCTGCAGCGTAAATGGCCAGAAATGGTAAAAACATTCGACAGCATTACAACCTCTGGAGGATTTGCGTAATGTATCATTATACACGTACGAGTACGAGTACGTCACCAATATGCGACGAGGAGCTCGTCGACAAACACACGCGCCACACTCGATCCGAGGCTGCTATGGACTTTTCATGCCACCAAGTGCAACGCGCAAATATTCGTCCTCAAACAGTCGGACTGACGACAGTGGCGATGACGATGACGACGACGACGACAACGACATTCAAGTGGAAGTTGACGTTGGCAAGATGATGAAGAAACAACAGCAGCAGTAACACATCAGTAATAACAAACATACTAGTCGATATTAAAGTCAAAAATCACCGTAGAAGTTGCGTATCGTCTAAAGAATTCGTTATGCTCATACTAACGTACATACAAAATACATATACATATGTATACATATGTACATACATTCGTACAAGTCGGCGCAAATGCGCGTTTGTCTATAGAGTTATAAACGTGAAGAAACACATTCTGTATCCCGAATGATCATATAAAGTAGTATTTCCCCAGCTATTGACTCTAGCCACAGTACAAGACAGCCAGCTCAGTCGGTGCACTGCGGCCTGTTGGCTTGGCCTGCCTTACATCCTTAAATAGGAAATATTTTCAGTCCACGTGCAGTGACTATCTACGAGGAAGCAAGCTACACTCGGAGCCTAAGCGTCGTCTAAATTCAAGTATGCGAGAATATGAGTTTGTTGCTCAAGCCGTGTGTGTGTGTGTGTGTGTTTGTGTGTGTGTGCAACACCGGTCATGACGACTTCGCATACTACTAGTCGTTGGACTGTTTAGACTGTTTGGACTGCTATGTCATCACAGTTATTGCTCCCTGATGATAATCACTGCATTCCAACAAACAACATGTTTCAGTTTGTATAAAAGATCGCTCTTGTGTGCACTATAGATAGATACTATAGCCATTATGGTAGATTCTATGCTGCTCCTGTTCACATTGACACTGCAACTTCACAGGCTGGCATGTAGACAAGAAGGCAGAAGGCAGGCTAGCAGGCGGGCAAGTACAACTAGATTTGTACCCCTAGATGCTCACCACCGGCACCCCCATCGCCAATAGCAGCGAATAGCTGATGTTGCAGCAACACCAGACTGTCTAACGACAAGCTATGTATGTATGTATATGCACTGCTAACCTTGCCTCCTGTGCCACCCTGCTGATTTTTCAACTTTAGTGTACGCATTTGTATGTCCGTCCATCGATCGATCGATCGAATGTGCCGATCAAGCCGATCGATGGCTGCCTAACTGGCTGCCTGGTTGGCTAGCTTGCTAGCTGTTGCGCTGATCGACTGCTTACCAGATTGGTGGTTAGCTTAAAGTGAAGATGGCAGGCTAGCTAGCTAGCTGGCTGACTGTATGGTTTGTTGGCGATTAGAGTGAGCGGTTGGCGGTTGGCGGTTGGCGGTGGTGATGGTGCTGATGGCAGTTGTGATGCATATTGGTCGCATCATCACTCCAAATGGAATTTTACCTTTTACGCCAAGTGAACGACATACTTGCACAACGTCGCCAGCATGTCTTCCACTGAAAAATTCAGAATCGCTTTGTAAGTGGCTGGTGAATTTAATTAAATGAAATACCTTCTTGGGATATCAATTATTTGAGTTGTCGGCGGTCAAGCGGTAAGCAAACATACTTGTACAGCAATACATATGTACATACGTATGTGTATGTACAACACATACGTAAATATAAAAGTACATACTGCACTTTAAGTGAGTAAGCTGCAAGCGAGCACGGTGGCAGGAGTTGTTGCACTTAATGGTTACTAATGAGAAAAGTTAAACGTTATGATTGCCTAAAAGATCACTTACATTACTTCGGTAAGTAGTCATACATATCTACAAAGATATAAACCCACATTTTCATGGTTATCTAGTAACTTACGTACTTGCAAACTTGCATGCTTCTTCAGTAGATTCATCACTACATAAAACATTTGTCTTCTTATATGCACATACATACATACATACATTAGTATGCAGGCATGTGAGCAAAAATGTTTGAAATGTTGGCATTTCAAGAATTTATTCTAATATTAGGTATGTAAACTTAATTCCATAGAGTCTTAAAGGAATTCTAAAGGCTTGTTAAAAGTTGAAATGTTGTCTGCCTATTGCTACCATACTATTTTTTATCTGAGTCAAAATGGCGGTTAGAAGTTGAGTGGTAGAAAAAGGATTTCGTATAAATGCATATGTACATATGTATGTATAACGTTTGAAGTTAATATTTTTTTTAACTGAACTAGGCAACTAAAGCAAGCATTGAAAGTATGGTATGATATTAATTTGATATGTGGCATCTTGAATTTTGCAAGTAAGTATGGCAACTCTCAATGAGCATACTTTGACAGCACTGGATTTTTCGCTAAATTCAAGAAAGTAAGAACTTTTTATATTTTGGTGTAACTCGTAGTATAAGAAATAATTCAGAAGTGGAATTTCGTCGAAGTCATGCATAAAAATGAATGAGGAACGTCCATAAGGTAAGTAACCCTTAGGTAAGGTTAAAATGGCGCCGAAAAACCTACCGTCTAAATAGCCAATAATTGCCATTTTTACATCATAAGCCGCGTATGACTATATTAAAATTAAACAGCGTGGTTGATAAAATGAAGTATGGAGGCTTATATAAGATAAAAATCTTTAGCGATGTGAACTTTTGTGCTCCAAGTAGCTGAACGCTACAAGGAGGGTGCGCTACGGTTTCCTGTTTGTTTTTGTTTCAGCAGTTTTTACAGAAGTGGGTTAAGGCAATGGACCATGATTCAATAATAAAAGGTTTGCTCAGAAAACAATTTTTTCGCTCCCTCTTAACAGAATCGGCACCCAAGTTCCAAAAATCTTTCCTCGATAGTGTACAAAATCAGTGGATCAGAGCGTCGGATTCGGAGGAACTGCCACTCAGATTATGCTTTCGATTGCCAGATCACTGCAGTGTGTTTCAAACTGACTTGATAGCTGATAAGGTAGAATTTTCTCGGACAATTANCACCCAAGTTCCAAAAATCTTTCCTCGATAGTGTACAAAATCAGTGGATCGTAGCGGCTATACAATTTTTAGAATGCTGCTCGGCTACCTCTTACACCGCTACCGAATGTAGATATATATATTCTAAACGAGCTGGCATCCAAGTATATAACACGGATTATTAGGGTTCCAGGACACAGAGATATAAGTAATTGGTAATTGTGAGGCAGTTGAAGCGACCAGAACTGGCAAGCCCCTTACTGCCACAAATAAATATGTACCTCCTAAGAGACGGGTACATGCATATGCCGCTTGCATCCTACAAACAGTGGGCTTAAAATTTACTTTGTCGGACTGGCAAACCGAAAATGGAACACAGACCCATCAAGGAGAGTACAAGGGCAGTACGTCAAACCTAGCGCAGACTCTACAATGATAGGTCCAGCGCCCTTATTCTTCGCGAACGCCCTCAACTCCGAATGGTGGCTAGAACCATCACTGGGCATGTGCCTAGTAGGAATGCACGCAGTAGGAAAGCGAAAGTCGAAAACGTCGAGCACCTTCTCAACCAATGTCCGGCTTAGGCTTACACTCCGCTGGGTCATCTCGAGCTAGTGAGAAACACAAATTATGTAGTCTTACAAAATTTTATATATTTCCCCGAGAAGGTATAAAACAACAGACATTTCCTAAAATTAGTACTCATAATTTCACAGATAAATGAATGAATGGATTGGCGCTTACACATATGTTAGTGTTTGGCCGAGCTTCTCCTCCGACTTGTGGCGTGCGCCTTCATGTTGTCACACAAAGCGGAGGGACCTACAGTTTTACGCCGACTCCGAACGGCGATTGTATTTTTATGAGAAGCTATTTTTCATGGCAGTAATACACTCGGAGGTTTGCCATTGCCTGCCGAGGGACGACCGCTGTTAATAAAATACCTTTTTCTATATTTTTTGCGATGTTGCTTTGACCAGGGCTTGAACCCAGGTGCTGATGAGTGAAAGCGCGCACTGCTTACCACTACACCACAGCGGCCGACGATAGATAGACAGATAGCGATTCAAAAAATACCGCTAGACACTTTGTGAGATCAAAATGATTCGACTAAGTATATATTTATGAAATCTTTCACGCGCTCGTTCTCGTATTTTGTTTGCTTAAGTATTTTTAAAGTTTCTTGTAGTGTACACACAAAGCTTTTAATTTCCAATTTTTTGTGTCCCAAATTCAAAACTTTAAATTTTTAGACAAAATCTCGCTACTGGAAGTGCTATATGCATATGTAAATTTACATATCCATACATATGNAAAAAAAAAAAAATAAATTAAAATTAATTTTGAATTCAGTGAAAGCAGTGTTGGTAAAATCNTGATGAGTGAAAGCGCGCACTGCTTACCACTACACCACAGCGGCCGACGATAGATAGACAGATAGCGATTCAAAAAATACCGCTAGACACTTTGTGAGATCAAAATGATTCGACTAAGTAAATATTTATGAAATCTTTCACGCGCTCGTTCTCGTATTTTGTTTGCTTAAGTATTTTTAAAGTTTCTTGTAGTGTACACACAAAGCTTTTAATTTCCAATTTTTTGTGTCCCAAATTCAAAACTTTAAATTTTTAGACAAAATCTCGCTACTGGAAGTGCTATATGCATATGTAAATTTACATATCCATACATATGTACATTCAACTATGCTTAAAATGAACATATCACTACCTAAATTTTATTTTTAGGAACTAAAATTTAACTTTTTGTGTTTTATTTTGTTTCATGTATTTGTTTGCCTGCTTTTTTTTTGTTTTTGTTAAACATATGTATATTGTTTTCATCTCAGCGGCATTGNTAATCTGATTAACGATTAAAAATTAACGATTAAAATGTTAATCGCGATTGTCGATTAAAATTAATTAATCTGACGGCGATTACGACTAATTAATTTTAATCATTAATCATTAATCCAATTAAAAACAAAATCTGGTTAAGTTCGAATTTAAAACCAAACACCAGTTGTAGTAATTATTTTGTGTTTTACGCTTATAAAAAGCAAATAACATAAAAGAAAAATTATAATTATTGTTATTAGTAATATTTACATAAGCTGGGAACTTTTACAACCCAGCGCACATGTGCAGAGGGATATTAAAACCTAGTTTGTAAAATGTATGTTGGCAAAGATCTTAATGAAAATGCACACCAAATTTCTTAGATTGATGAGGAAACCCGACTTAGCCATACCCGATTAACTGGCTTTGTGTGCATAGGAAAATTCCAGCATAAATTAATTTATCACCAAACCTGCTTAATCAAATTAAGAGTGATTGATTAAAAATAGTTTTTTTTTTTAATCGGGGTTACGATTAATTGTTTAATCAGATTAATCAGGATTAACTGTAATCAGATTGAATTTAATCGAATTAACTAATTGATTAAAAAGTCAATCGATTAGTGCCAGCACTGAGTGAAAGTTTCACCATCATTTAAAGAATTTTGTAAGATATTTTTCTTGCAAAAAAAATTAATTCTTTTAAGAAAGTAAGAGTTTTTTTATTAGATATATTTTACAACTTTTGGATGGATGTATGTACATTAGGATGCATCACTCTCCTTTAAAAAATACGGCACTGTTTTTCCATCGAAGTTTTAAAATTTATTATATTTTAAGACTTCTGCCAAAATTGTACGGAAAAATATTAAGATTTACGCGAGTTGGGCCGATTTGAAAATATCTCCAAAAATCTCATTACTTTGTTCCCGTTGATACGATTTTTAGAGATTTTTATTTGGAGCATTTAAGTTTAAACTCTTCTATCACCTGAGGTGATTTTTTGGAAAAAGTATTTTAAAAATTCAATTTTATTTTTGGAGGTCTTTTGAAATCGGTCCAGCTCCCGACAATGTTAATATATTTCCGATATTTTTAGGGGGGAGTCTTTAAATACATATAATAAACGTTATAATTCCGATGGAAAAACCGCGACTTTTTTTTGGTGAGGCTTATATGTACATGTATGTACATGAATATGTATGTATGTATGTATTCAATATGCTAATATTGCTCTATACACTTTGCTTAGATTACGTATACGCAGGGAAGGACTATTTTGTTCTGTGACGGTCAAAATGTACAAATGGACAAACCGTTTGACCCCGGCTTAAGACAAATAATTTCTTGGAATTTTTATATCCGAGCGCACGTGTGCACAAGGGTATTATAACTTTGGTCACATAACGGTTGTTTGTAACAGGCAAAACGAATGGAGATAGATATAGAAAAATGTGTATACATAAATGACCAGAATGAAAAGAGAAATCGATTAAGCGGTGACTGTCTGTCCGTCCGTCCGTCTGTGCACACGATAACTAGAGTAAAAATTTAGATATCTTAACGAAGCTTTGTACGTGCATTTCTTTGGGGCGTAGGACGGATGGTACTGAAAATGGGCAAAATCGGACTGTAACCACATATATGTATCTCGGTAACCGTTCTACCAATTTCTATCAAACTCGGTGTGGTTATTGTGCCTGCCACATAAAAGCAAAACGTTGAGAATTATTGAAATCGGACTAGAATTGAGGCCACTTTTCATATAACGGTAAATTTCAGAAATGCTTGAAACTTCAATATTTCGAAATTTAGGAACGCTAATTTACTCAAAATTGATATATGATATTGATTGAAAATCATATATTTAATACTTGCGCCGGGTTTTTAATTTTCGGCTCCGCCCGAACTTAGACTTTCTTACTTGTTAGTTTTTATATTTTTTTTTAATGAGCGGCGTAGAGAATAACCTCGGAGTAGTGAATTCGATAATTTGCTATGATAGCAAAAGATCTGTATACTGTAGGCTTCATAAATGAAGATGGATTTGCGGCCCAAAAATATTTAAAGTTACTGAAGTATTTATTTATTTTTTGTCTGAGAAATGATTTACGGTAAAAAAAAACAGAAAATGGCGCAATATTGGTTGACTGAAACCAAGTCATGCCAAGATATATCAAGGCTTTTGCGAAATATTTGAAATATGTACTGCAGAGTCTGAAACTATAACCCCGTGTCAAAAATAGTGTTTTATGTTATTTCTTTATAAAAATGTAATTAATTTTTTAACAAAAACTGTATAAATCCACGTTTCAAAATTTTTGCAATAAAAAATGCAAGTTTCGTAAAAATTTCAAGCCTTTTAGTTAGATTTTTAAGAAAGATTTTCAGTACGCAATTTGCATCCCGTTCAATTTTAGTATAATAGAGTGTAAGTTTGAAGTAGTTAGGACTTACTGTTGATTTTTGACATTTTTTTTTTTGTTGATGGGGTTGCTCATTTTCTTCCGTATAAAAAAAAACGTCGAACATACTTACAGCACTTACCAGTGGATAAAATGTTGTCAAGTTGTCCAGCTTGTTTAATACCCGTAAATTATAATTCAATATATAAGTAGATCCAAAGCTTATGTGTGTTTAGCTTATGTGCTTGATATGAGCAATCCATGCATGTGGTGATAACACGTCGTCAAATTCTGCACAGGAAAAATGAAAAAGTTAACTTCAACTTCGATTAAAAGTATTTTTACTTATGTACGAGTATGTTTTTACTATGATTATCTTCCTTGGAAAATACGGATTCCGTAATGAAATGTAAACTATAATTTTATTGATCCTTCGGCAACGCTGCAAGGCATACACTGTAAATGTGTGAAAGTTAAAGTTTAGGTTAAGATTATTAAATATGTACAGTTTAACGCAAAAGCTTACAAATACCATCACCAAACGAACTGCATAAGTACCCAGTCGGCAAAATGAGGAGCGCTTGTAAATAAACGTCTTCACGAAGGGATTTTTCAATAACACCTGCGCTTTGGAAGCTTTATTAGAAGATCCTGCAATAGCAATGCAATTCGAAGGCAGACGGGAAGGTGAGCTTCCATGGCAAACAAAGTAAAAAAAATAAAAATTCGTAGTAGGCGCATCGGTGTGTGTCTACAGCAAAGTTTAATTCAAGCTGTTTCATTATTATTTCATTTAACTTTTTACCTTCTAAGAGAAGCTGAATCAAAAGGCCTGGAAACTCTGGACATTCCATACTAAATAAAAAGGAATAAAGAATTAAGCACAGAAGGCCTATCGCTTCAAAATATCCGAATTAATAGCTAGCGCTCAGAAGGTCTCAAGGAACTCAATAAAGAATGGAACAAAGGGTTGTTCTCAATTTTGTTGTTGCCAAGATTGTTTTATTTTAACTTTTCAGCAGATAAATTAGGAAATTTAGAGTTTTCAGGGTTTTAATTAAAATTAATATAATTTGGTAATATTTTTTAAATTAGACAATATAAATATTTAGAAACAACTGCATTCAAGTTTGTTCAATAAAACCACAAAATAAAAAGGAGGTCACTTTATACCACCATTGGGTCGTCAAGGGTTAAGATTTTTTTTTTTTTTAAATGTCGGAAATCGTATGTTAATCAATAAAATAATCATGGATTTTAACCGAGTTCAAATGTTCATATATTACCGCATAACTTTAGACCCCTTAAGCGATTTCGATAATTTTTCATCGGAAACTGGTACCTTAAGAGTGGTCCCATACTAATTTTGTTTAGATCCGATAATTGGATCATGAAGAAATTAACGGTACACCTAAATTTTTATATGAGAATCGAAGTCGGTTGTGTGCTTTGCTTAAAAATTACTTGTTTAAATAATCTACTTGTCTCGTCATAATTAATTATGGCTACAAAAAATTTTCCTCCCAATTTTTTTACTTTGTACCAATAGCCCAGTATAAAAAATGTACAAATCTGTACAAATGTACCAATCGTGTGGCCTTAAGAAGTTTCGTAAAAAAATTTTACAGCAAGAAATATATCAAAAAGGAAAAATTCTCCTAAGTAAATTCAATGTCAGTTCCATAAATCGTCTCTAATGAGTTGGCAGTCTACTTAAAAGTAACAGTTGATCGATTGAATTTAAATCATTGTATGTATGAACAGCTTTAGACAACATTTGCCCAAACATAAATTTTATGTATTCATCTGTACTAATTGTAGTAGTTAGCCTGTTTAGTTCCTTCATAATAATAATATTTGTTTTTGAGGTTTCACCAAAAAAAAACCATCTCGCCCGATGTCAAAACTGGCGGGGGATGACTCTTCCAAACTCCATTCAAAAATGCATAGGCTTAATTGCCTTGAACCGAGTAAATCGCACTTTTAACAGACCTCTACGACGCTGAAGCGACTGAATTAGTAAATTAGCGTAACGATCTTCGCCAGGTTAGCCCCAGGGATCCACGGATCAGAGATCTCAATTTAAAGACTCGACAACTGGTTTAATAGCATAAACAGCAACTTGCAATTTCACCTCTGCAGAGGCGTGAGTAAGCTCTTCTCAACCGTAAGGTCTCTAAGTAACCTGATTCGGTGATCGCGGCTCGTCGAACCCGCAGCGATTAGCGAGCCGTAAGTTCACACTGAACTCTTAGGTCCAGCGTCGAGGTCTCAGAAGGCGAAGGAGCAGAACCTTCATCTAGGCACGTCAAAAGGCATCGCTATGAACAGAAGGGCAATGCTCCCTCATCAATGAGCTGGAATGAAACGCCCCCTACACCTATTTTGGATGCATCGCATTGGACTATAAGCTCTTTTAAAAAATGTGGTTCTACCGAAACAGGTGCAGAACTCATTGAAGTTTGCAATTTTCTGAATGCTTCAACCGCCTTAGGAGGTAGCTTAAAGAGCCAGGTGATTTACGGAGACAGTTTGGCTGGCCCATTATCAGCGAAACTTGTAATGAACGACCTATACTAATTTGCCATTCCCACAAACCTACGAGCCTGACGAGGAGACTTCGGGATCGAAAACTCCTTTACCGCTTCTATATTGCCTGGGTCTACTTTTAAACAACCGGTCCCTATGAAGTACCCAAGGAAACGACTTTCTTTGTGGCAAAACTTGCTCTTCTTAACGTTGCTTGTAAGTCCTGTATCCCGTAAGTTTTTGCCATTTCCCTCAGAGATTCGAAGTGATCCGAGAAATTCACGCTGCACACTATCAAGTCACCAAAGTAGACGAAGACGTTCTCCGCAACCGTGAAGGAATAGCTATATCCATCAGCCGACTCAGTGTTTGTACATTGCATAAGACATAGGGCATTATTATTACTTTAAAGTGAAACAGTGGTTTACATGGAACCACCAATCCCGTCTCGTAAAGTCCTTCCTTTAGTCTGCTCTCACTGATATAGGGCAACGGATGCGAGTCTTTTTCACTTTCCTGGAATCTACGCACAACCTGACTTTGCTTGCTTTCCACCGTAGGACCACGATACTACGCCACGATGGATTCGATCCAATCATCTATAATTGGCATAACTAAGAGACTAATGTATATCACTCTGGTCAGAAGACATACTCTTCACAATATTTCCTGGTAAAGACTGCCAGCTGTGTAACTGTGAGGAATTTGCAAACTTTGCAAATCCCCGGCTTCAGATGGAATATCTTCCGTCGTAATACCAAATTAGTGGAATAAGTCTAGGGCATAATATCCAAAGAGGTAGGGCTTTGCATGTCAAACCTAAGGACCTTTTCATTCCGTTATTACATAAAGATGTAATCATTTACTAACTGAGTTAGCTTCAAATTTTCTTCGCATTGCTTCGATCGCAAAATTCTACTTCAAAGTAATATTTTAGCGAATGGCATGGATAAGAATTACTAAAAACGCATTTCATTTAGCTCGCGCGCATAAACTTCGCCTGCCTTACCTATTTATTTACAAACATGTCTGCAACATTTTCTGTTCATTATTCATNAATGCAACTCCACATTGAACCATTGCTGGTTCTACCCGCATTTAGGTATTAAACCACAGCCACCACGATACTCCCCAAAGGGGCCGTACCCATGAACAGACCGGAGTAATGCTCGCCGGCGAGATTTGCTGGACTGGCTCAACTCACCCTGACCCACTTAACTGACTCAGCTCACACTAGAACGACTTACACGACTACTTCACTCCACATTCATACTCCGTCTTGCTCGTCTCACAAGTCTAATCGCCTCGCTCGTGGGCACCCTCCACATCCAGGAGCGGTGACACCACTTGCTCAACTTTCGACCGATCGAGTTGCTCGACACACATTCACCATCTTGCTCCGTCTTGCTCATCTCACACGTCCTACTCGCCTCGCTCGTGGGCACCCTCCACATCCAGGAGCGGTGACACGGCTCAGCTTTCGCAACGGATCGAATTGCTCAACTTGCGCACAACTTTTTCACCATTTCCAGCGGTTTCCACCACACTTTTCCTCCAATTACAACTGTTTTCTCCATTATCTCCATTTTCACCATTTTCTCCATTTTCTAGTCGTGTAAGCCATGCCAGTGTTTGCCTTGCCTGCCTTGCAAGCCTTGTTTGTGTCACCAGTTTTGCTCGTCTCGCCGACGAAAACACTCCGGGGGCATCTGTTCCCCGTGGCACCATTTTTAAAGTCTTTGGTATGACTCTCGAAAGCCGTAGACTTCTTCCAGTTGAACCTCCACCGACTCAGGACTGGTAGCCTTTAACTGGGGTAGACGGGGTTGTCAAGCCTGTACCCTGGAAATACCAAAGCCCCCTGTCTTCCCTCCTGTTTTCTCAAACCGGGCTTGGGACCGTCTAAGGCACAGTTCGGCAAGCCACAACAGCTTCTCATAAAAATACAATTGCCATTCGGCGTAGGCATACAACGTATGTCCCCGCCTTTGTGTCACAACATCAAGGCGCACGCCACAAATCGGAGGAAAAGCTCGGTCCAACACTAACATTTTGTTTAAGCGTCAATGTGTTCTTATTTATGCACATTCCATGATTTGATACAACTTACATAAACATCTTTAGAGTTCGGAAATTCTGCGTAAATATAACTTTTCAAATAGCCGTTAACTTAAAGTGGGTATGTTCTCTGATTACATACTAAGAACGGGGGTCTTCAAGTCTTGTACCGAAATATTTGCTACTGTAAGTATATGTATTATCGCCTTGATAAAGAGACTTCACAAGATAGAAGTAGTGTTCGCAAAATTTAAAGCTATAAGACGACGAGCAATAATTGTGTAATTGAAAAGTTCAATTTTGACCTTTGGAAATGGATCAAGCCACGTCACAGAACAGAGTAGTGAGCATTCCAGAAGCGCCAACATCGAGGTATCCAGCAGGACGAAAAAATAAATTGATCACGCTGTGGTAGACAAAAACTAAAACGCCAGTGCGCTGGACGATGAGTCTAGAAAGAGTACTCATCGAAAACTGGACGATGAAAAGCAGTAGTCAAACAATCGATACCTTTCGCACTCATCTCTCATTCTTACTAAACAACTCTCCAGTTGCTCGGCTATAAATGATGAGTGGAACTCCATCTCCTCTGCGGAAGAGTTCCTGTTTACTACCAACCAGGCAGGTATGACTTTTCTACCGAATATTGCCTTGTCACCACTGGTGAGATATATCCCGCATATAGAGATACTCTGCAGCAAGAATGATAGAACACAACAACGAGCTGATATCAACTGGGTGTGACGTCATAATAGTGAGAGAATGAGAGAGTAAATATTAATTTTGATATATAAAATATAACATGTGGTGGAATATAGTGATGTAAAACTAGTTATAATTGTACTGTAGTCTCCTAAATTTGAAACTTATATTCGGTACAAGCCCATTACAGGTACATTTGGACCGAAGCTAAATAACTTATCGGCAAATTTTCTCTTATTTTCAAGTCATTTCAACGCGTTTTCCAGTGTGGGAATTCTAATAGCCTCCTGCGTTTGTAAATGGGAATAAATATTAGTTAAGACGTAGACATAGGATTTTAATAGAAGAGATTATTTGATGTAAGTTCAAAATAGATATGGTACCGTAGGAAAAGGTAGTCACCCAGCTATCGAAAATGCATGCACATAAAAATACATACTTACTTTTTAGGTACGTTTGTATACTTTTAGATCCAACTTTACGGCAAATAGGTACAATATGAAAATTTAATATTCATTAAAAGTGCGGAAAACACTATTGTGACGTCAGCGAATGGGTGGATGCTGTCAAATCGACAAAGAGGGGATTAACGGCCAGCGAAAGGCGCCACCTTTGTTTCGATGCATCATTTTCGAGGAAAACAAAGAAGTGGAAAAGATTCATGAGAGGAGGATCGACATATATACACCGCCTGATTGTCGATTTCAGGGCCGCTTTGGATAGCACGAGAATAAATTGCCTTAAATCCACGTTATTCGAATTTGGTATTCCTGCGAAACTAATGCGGCTGTGTAAAATGACGTTGAGCAATACCATCAACTCTGTCAGAATGGGGAAGAACCTTTCCGAGCCGCTTGATACTAAACCAGGTTCTAAGACGAGCCGACTCTTTATCGAGTGATTTCTTGAATCTGATATTGGAGTAGAAAATAAGATCCACAGAACTGTACTGCTTAAGTCACTTATTTTTTTTTATAAGAGTGTACGATTGCTGGTACATGCAGATGACATCGACTTACTTTGTTTCGACAACCGAGTCGTCTGTTTTGCATTATGGAATTTAAAAAGTCAAGTTCAGGGCGCTTTGGTTATTAGGGAAGGAAAATTCAAAAGTCAGATAAAGAGAGCTACACTCGGTGTTTCTTATGACGCTGTCAATATGACGATATGCTCAAATCTTGAATTTCAGGTCAACCCTTGCGGGGATTAAGAAAGACGTTGATTAAAACTTATAGTATATCTCCGAACAGTTCAAGACCAAAATACATTATAAACAAAGTAGGGATACTGCGTATCTGGGAAGCAAGATGAATTGTAAAGACAGATTAGTATGTAAACAGATATGTTATTATTTGCAAACTTCAACGTCTGCGCGAGCATGTCAGTCGTAAAAGTGGCAAAGCTTTGACCAATTCGACGGCTGTCAAAGGATCTTCTTCTTACACATATACAAATAATAGTCCATATAGGCAACATGATGTGAACACGAGGGCAAGGGTATCCGCACACCTAATGAAGAGACCCATAGGACACAAATAACTGGCGAAACTTACGCTATGTTCGCTTGCTGGCACACATGCCGATCATTACTTCAAGGCATATATATCTCGAGAGGCAATAAAGGAGATGTGTTTAAGGCATAGCCAACATTTCTATAAAAGACTAAAACGATCTTGTAGTATGTGGGTACAAGTTCCTGATGTTGGCCGGCTTACGATACAAAAAATTTTACGATCTCCAGATAAATCGAAATTTATCTTGATAGCTCCGAGTGGAGTGAGAAGCTCCAATCACGTTTTCCATTTTAGTAACATTTTTAAAAATATGCGTCGCATTTACCTTAATTTCTCCAACTTTGCCTCCAGTGTGTAGCAAGTGGCACCGAAGTCAGGTCCGAAGGCTCCGCCATGAGAAAAACCACGCCAAACGCGACTCGTTGTGGGTGCATAGTTTTTTTCCTTTTGCAGTGGGTGCAGTTAAGTGCGCCCCATCCCACATGAAGCTTTTTTTTAAATCGGCATTAATGTTTGGATCACTTTTAAGCGTTGTTCAACTGAGTATCGCTCCATGACTAAGTTTGCAAAAGACTGTAGTAGCGGTTGTCTGAAAAAAAAGAAAACATTAACAAATCACAAATAATTGCTGTCTAATATCTGTACCACCCTATATGTACAGTGACGAGCAAAACTGTAACATGGTTTAACACTTTTTG
>NW_016160167.1:42221-69154 GCF_001687245.7 Rhagoletis zephyria | reverse complement strand
CCACGTCACTCCATATAAGTACTACTTGGCAGCGTTTTCACGTCACACCGATATAACGTATTGGTTTGGCAGGGTTTTCACGTCACACCATATACCTTAACTTCCTACTAAGCAACTTAGTGTTCACAATCGTTGCTTAGCCGTTCTAATCTGCGTTTGCACGATCGACTGGAGTGTACGACTACTCTACCAGAAGTGATCTCACATTACATTTGCTGCTCTATTTATACTGTCCTGCAGGCAGGAAGACAGTTATCCTAACAACATTGTTGCTAATATTTTTTTTACTTCCTTTTACTTGTTCATACCTAAGTACGTCTATATGTTCTTAAAATTTTAATAAATATAAATATGTACATATGTATTTTGATTTCACGTATGTATATAATTAACAATTCATTTAATATGTATAAATAAATTTAACATTTATATCTATATATATATATATATATATATGTATTTAACAATTCAAAGTATAATTCAGTTCAATAACATATGACAGCCAATTGTGAAGTTCCTGAGTGTAGGGAATTGGGGTCTTCACACCCCCTTTTACTTCCCTCTGGACGCGTGATTGTCATCATCCCCGCGCATGCCTGAATAACTGGCGTTTAGTTTGTTGTCGCTGCAGCCGCTCCTGAATGACCCTTACCAGTTCCCTTGGCAGCGGGTTTGTGCCGCTGAAGTTTCGCCAGTTACCGGGTAGCGGTTCTGGCTGTATATTGTCGTCCTGCAACCAACGTTCGATTTCGTGGATCACCATCGGGTCTGCTGGTTCTGTATTGGCCAACTCCTCCAACCACTGCTCCAACCCGCGGTCTTCCTCTACCGACAGGGTGAGCGCATCCTCCTCATCACTGTCATCCTCATCTCTGGTGTCAGCTGCCACTGTCTCCCCCGTTACGTCGCAGGTGGTGGCCGCCACGATTCGGCGCTCTGTGATGCCCCGTTGAAAATGCGCATCGTCATTGTGATGCGCCGGACATACTCTATGTAGCCCTCACCTGGGCGTTGGCAGTCCTCTTGCGCGATGGTCATTTCGCCTCGGCGCAGCTCGTCGTCGCTGTCATCAGATACTTCGATCGGCGTAGGTGCTCTTACAACTTCGCCTTGATGCCACTCATCATCATTGTCGCTGCTCTCGCCAGCTATTTCGATTGGCGTTTGGCTACCAACCCCGCTGCTTGCTTCCGGACTTCTTGGCGTGTAGCCGCTGCTATAGTATGCAGGACTCCAACACCCCACATCACTCGCGCCACTGTCTCCACCTTTGCGCACGTATATTTCGGTGCTGGCCTGACTTGCGTTGTCTTCGACGCCTTCTCCTTCACAAACGCCAGTATGTTGCCTGATCTCCGCTTCAGTCAGGCGGCGCAAACGCACTTTCAAAGTGCCGTCCTTCACGCCCATCGCCTTGAACAGTTCGCCAGTTGCCCGTGTGTCCATCGCTGCAGTCACTTTTTGAGTAGCGGGTCCTTTTTCGATGTCCTTTTATATTATTCATTGCTAACACAGTTGCCATTGCGCAGCAAACTGTATATTTCCACATTTTTAACATTTTGTTACTATTTTGTTTAAGTTATATTGGTTTGTTATTGTTTTCCGTCATCTGTTGTGTTGCAATGTTGCCCACTCTCCCAAAAGGGGGATTTTTGCAGGGATCGATATGTCAATATCGGAATAGTGTTGCCAGCTTGGTAAATGATGTATCCGTTTTACGATATTAATTATTATTACCATATTTGTTATTACTATTATATTTACTGATATTCTGTGTATTAATAGTTTTTATATATATTAGGAATTATATTGCCTTATTATGTTTATATCTTAGCTTTATTAATGCTATTAAATTTTTTCATGTCTTTTTATCTCCCTTTTGTTTTCCATAGTATTCTCGCGCTACAACCTCATTCTTTTTCTTCTTCTTATTCTCCCTCTTCTTCTTCTCTCTTTTGAACTCCTTCTTCTTCTTCCCTATTTTAAACTCTTTTTTTCTCCTCTTATATTTCCTCCCCTATTTGGCCATCGCCGAGTTATCACATTTCTGTCTATGACCGAAATTTACCTATTCTTCGCCTTGCGTCGAATTAGGCTCAGGTGCATGCCGGGGGAGGATTTTTAATGACTCTGCCGCGTTGGCATCTTCATCGCCGTAAAATGGCTTCAGCTCACTCAGATGTGCTGTTCTCCTCTTACCGTTGTTCTTTTCCGGTAAACTGTGCAAGCATTCTCTTTATGTTGCGGTTTGCTCTCTCCGTCGGATTTTCTTGTGGCGTGTATGGTGCGGTGAGTTGATGCTTTACCCCGTAATCTCGTAGTAGCCGTTTGAACTCTATGCTGGTGAACTGTGTTCCATTGTCAGTTATAACAATTTTCGGGACTCCAAATCTAGCGAGCACGCGTTATCGAAACGCTTTGTTGAGGCCTTCAGCTGTCGCCTCCCGTAGAGGCAAAATTTCCACCCATTTGGAAAACTTGTCGATAAAGACTAGTACAGTTGTGTTTCCGTGCTTTGATCGTGGCAATGGTCCCACAAAGTCTGCGCATACTGTAGCCCAAGGTTCTTCTGCGATCTGGGTCAGCATCTTTCCCGCAGCTTTCTGTTGGTTGGGCTTGTAAATCTGGCAGGTAGTACACTGTCAGACATACCTCTTTATGTCCCTGAATATTCCAGGCCAGCAGTAACGTGCAGTGACCTGCGCTTGGACTATCGTGAACTTCCTTCAGTATTCTCTCACGTAGTGGCGCTACCACGCATAGCTTCCACGGTATCGTGTATTCATCATCCATCTGGACTGCGATGTGTCGATACAGTTTGTTGTTTACAATTGTGTAGTCCGGGAACTTTTCATCTTCCCCTCTGCCATTTTCTCGGTCAGCTACTTGCAGGCCATTGCCTCTTTATCCTGTACTAATATGTTGAGCTGTACGTCTTGGGGTTGTCGTGACAGTGCATCGGCAACGACGTTCAACTTACCCTTGCGGTACTTTACATCGAATGTGTGTTGCTGGAGCTCTAGTGCCCATCTTGCAATGCGTCCTGAGGGACTCTCGATCGCATTCAGCCATTTCAAGGACAGGTGGTCGGTGATAACCGTGAATGCGTAACCCTCCAGGTACGGTCTCATTTTCCGTATAGCCCACACAATGGCCAGACACTCCTTTTCAGTCGCCGAGTAGTTTTGCTGTGCCTTGTTCAGCCGTCGACTAGCGTAGGCTATGACTCGCTCTGCGCCATCTAACTCCTGTGTCAATACTGCACCTAGTCCAAAATCGCTGGCATCGGTTTGTAGCGTGAAGTGCTGGGAAAATTCTGGACAGGCTAATACCGGTGCTTCCGTTAGTGCGCACCTTAATTTTTCAAAGGCCGTCTGCTGTTCATTGCCCCATTTCCATCGGCNTCCCATTTCCATCGCCTTCCTTTCTTCAGTAATGACGTCAGAGGGTGTGCAATGTGCAACAAATTCGGAACAAATATCCGATACCATGACGGTACGCCCAGAAAGCGCCGTAATTCACGTGTGTTTGTTGGCGGTGTCAATTTTTTAATCGCCACAACCTCGTCAGGGTCGGTGTGAATTCCTTCTTCGCTCACCACATGACCCAGGTATTTAAAACTCTTTTGGAAAAACTCACACTTCTCTGGGTTGATCTTGAGGTTCGCCTGCCACAATCGTCGAAACACTTCCTTCAGGTGTTCCGTGTGTTGGTCTAGCGTCGCACTCGTGATGATAATATCGTCCTGTAAACGCGTGCGGTTCCAATTCTGGTCCGATGATTTTGTCCAGCGCTCATTGAAACGTCGCAGGCGCTGAATGTAGCCCGAACCGCATTACGCGCCACTGGAACATACCGCGTCCTGGCACAGTGAACACAGTATACTCCTTACTACTCTCTTCCATCGGGATCTGCCAATACCCATTCTTCAAGTCCAGGCTGCTTATTAGTTTAGCGCTTCTCAGTCGATCCAAAATGTGTTGGATTCGTGGGAGTGGGTACGCATCCGGTACCGAGCGCGCGTTAAGTTGCCGATAGTCCATGTAAAGTCTCCACTTTCCGTTTTTCTTCTTTACGAGCACGATTGGCGCGCTGTGTGGGCTATTAATTCGTCGACCTCCCTGTTTATTACCTCCTGCATTTTCGGGTTTTTGGGAAAGTAGCGCTGTTTTATGGGTCGATCATCTCGCATTATAATCTTATGGGCGGCATTGTTTGTCGTTCCCGTTATCTTCTCGAATGCGAGCAACTCCTTCTTTAAGAAATTTTCGACTTCCGCCGCATCCTTGGTGGATGTGGGTTGTTCATTTGCGGCCTTTTCGCATTCCTCAGCTCTCTCTACTTCGCGCACTTCTAACATCGTGGTAGATGCAGCCTTCGTTCGAATATCGTCCTCTGCCTTCATCGTCAATGTCTGCCCTCCGCAGTTCACTGTTGTGTTGGCCTTAGCCAGGTAGTCAGTCCCAAGGACCATGTCATCGACTAAACCTGGTAGGACGAGTAATTCGCTCCTATGTTCTTGACCGCCCTATGTTACCACCGCCTCTATCGCTTCTGTGACCGCTATTGGTCTGCCATCTCCCATCTGACCGCTCGATTCCCAGGGTGTTTTCTGCTCTAATGCTTATTAAACTTCTTGTTGCTCCTGTATCAACCGCCGCTATTACTGCTCTACCTCCCACTGTTGCTCTGGCGATTACTCGTCCTTCCGCTTGCTTAAGAATTAATGGTACATTGACTGAGGTTGCATTACTGGAGACCCAACTCTTCGTCGCGAATGGGGTCTTTGGCCGTTTCCCTGTTGTCCGCGGCAACAGTCTGATATTCGAATGTTCCGCCGACTACACGTCCAACAGAATTGCGACATTCGTAGGCGATGTGTCCATCTTCGCCGCATCGTCTGCACGCCGTTCATGGGTTTACTCGGCTAGATTCTTCGCTTTTACGTTTTTGTCCCGTAGGTGGCGCACAATCGCCTCCATCGTGCAGTCCCGCTGGCATCGTATACCTTTCTCTTCTCTGCTCCTCTCGGATAGTGTAGTTGCGCTCTTCATTTCGACTCGGGGTTATTTCGCGGGGCAATGCTCTTCTGCCAGACTTACCAACTCTCCAAGAGTGTTGAACTCGGTTTGTTTAATGTACAGCTGGTACTCGCTTCGGCAGTTCGTATAGATGCGTCGAAGCTTTTGTGCCTCCGTATAGTCGGAATGACGCATTAGCCCTTGTAGCGCTAGTACATAGTCTATAAATGCCTCTCTGGGCCGTTGAACACGCTGCCGTATCTTATCATCTAGTCTTTCGAAATACCGGGAATTCAAGAAGAACTTCAGGAGATCTCGCTTACACGTCTCCCAATCTCTCAAGTGGCCGTGATTGTTTCGTAACCAGGCGAGGGCTCTATCCTTAAATAACTCGGGTAATGCTCGTGGAAGTGCGTCTCGTTTTATCACGAAACCTTCGGCTAATTCTTCGACACATTCTATGAAACCCAGCGGGTCCTTGCCGCCTTCATGTTTGACGCCCCATTTGCGTACGAGGTCCATGATAGTTGGAGCTGATCTTTGTGAGTCGACGTATACTAGATACATGGGCACGTCCAGCGTTCCTCTTGCGCTGTCGTCGTTGATGGGTTGCTGTGTAGGTGGTAGTAGTAGAACTTCGGGTCTCTTCGGTGTTGGTGCGTTCCCCGCGCTTGTAGACCTCGTATGCTTAGGCGCTAAATCAGTGACCCGATCGCGATGGTTCTCAGTCTCCCCTTCCTCTTGTCCCTGAATTGTCAAGGCCGAACTCCGTCGTGTAGGTCACAAGCTCCTCTTTATTTAAGTAGTTCACCCACCTTGTTTTCACCATTTTTTTTAAATATATTTTTATACCCGAGCGCACTTGTGCACAAGGGTATTATAACTTTGTTCACATAACGGTTGTTTGTAACAGGCAAAACGAATCGAGATAGATATAGACAAATGTATACATAAATGATCAGAATGAAAAGAGAAATCGATTAAGCGGTGTCTGTCTGTCCGTCCGTCCGTCCGTCCGTCCGTCCGTCCGTCTGTGCACACGATAACTCGAGTAAAAATTGAGATATCTTAACGAAACTTGGTACGTGCCCTTATTTCTGGCGTAGGACGGATGGTATTGAAAATGGGAAAAATCGGACAATAACCACGCCTACCTCCCATATAACGGTAATTTTCAGAAATACGAAAACTGCGATATTTTAGTAACTACTGAAGATAATTCACTCAAAATTGATATTTACAATAATTTTTAGACGAAAAATAAGAATATTATAAATTTTTGGAAAATGGGCGTAGCCACGCCCACTTATGGTTACATGTGTATATCTTGGTAACCGCTGCATCAATTTATTCCAAACTTTGCACAGTTGTTGGCCTTAATACAGCATACTAAATGGCCGAAAATTTTAAAAATCGGACAATAACCACGCCCACTTCCCATATAACGGTAATTTTCAGAAATACGAAAACTGCGATATTTTAGTAACTACTGAAGATTATTCACTCAAAATTGATATTTACAATAATTTTTAGACGAAAAATAAGAATATTATAAATTTTTGGAAAATGGGCGTAGCCACGCCCACTTATGGTTACATGTGTATATCTTGGTAACCGCTGCACCAATTTCTTCCAAACTTGGCACAGTTGTTGGCCTTCGCATAACATACCAAATGGCCGAAAATTTTTAAAATCGCTCAATAACCACGCCTACTTCCCATATAACGGTAATTTTCAGAAATACGAAAACTGCGATATTTTAGAAACTACTGAAGATTGTTCACTCAAAATCGATATTTACGATAAGTTTTAGACGAAAAATAAGAATATTATAAATTTTTGGAAAATGGGCGTAGCCACGCCCACTTATGGTTACATGTGTATATCTTGGTAACCGCTGCACCAATTTCTTCCAAACTTGGCACAGCATACCTTGGTATAACACCTTAACCTTGGTATAACATACGAAATGGCCGAAGATTTTTAAAATCGGACAATAACCACGCCTACATCCCATATAACGGTAATTTAGAGTAATACGAAAGCTTCGATAAATCAGTAATTATTAAAGCTATATTTATTCAAAATTGATGCATCCACCAAATACGTTTAGAATAAAATTTTGGAAAATGGGCGTGGCACCGCCCACTTATGATCACATATAAGTATATCGGTAACCGTTCTACCAATTTGTACCAAACTCGGTNGCCCGCTTATGGTTACATGTGTATATCTTGGTAACCGCTGCACCAATTTCTTCCAAACTTGGCACAGCATACCTTGGTATAACACCTTAACCTTGGTATAACATACGAAATGGCCGAAGATTTTTAAAATCGGACAATAACCACGCCTACATCCCATATAACGGTAATTTAGAGTAATACGAAAGCTTCGATAAATCAGTAATTATTAAAGCTATATTTATTCAAAATTGATGCATCCACCAAATACGTTTAGAATAAAATTTTGGAAAATGGGCGTGGCACCGCCCACTTATGATCACATATATGTATCTCGGTAACCGTTCTACCAGTTTGTACCAAATGGTTATTGTGGTTGCAACATAGAAGCAAAACGTTGAAAATTATTGAAATCGAACTAAAATTACGGCCGCTTTTGATATAACCGTAAATTTCAGAAATGCTTGAAATTTAAGGACGCTAATTTACTCAAAATTGATACACCCCGGTTTACCATGTAGCGGTAGCTCTCGGAAAGGTGAAAAATATATATTTAATACTTGCGTCGGGTATTTTTGTTTATTTGCTTAATTTAGCCAATGAATACATCAAATATTCTTACAGACTATTAAAAGAAAAGTAAAGTAAATTTACAAAATTAATCCAAAATAGAAGATAACAATTTCAAAAAGTCGTTTTTACAGGCTACAAAATCAATATGAATAGAATTTTCGATGCGATTAAGATCGCATAAAGCTCTTGTGATAGGAGCGTTTAATGCATAAACAGTTTTTACCGGGCNTTGGTATAACACCTTAACCTTGGTATAACATACGAAATGGCCGAAGATTTTTAAAATCGGACAATAACCACGCCTACATCCCATATAACGGTAATTTAGAGTAATACGAAATCTTCGATAAATCAGTAATTATTAAAGCTATATTTATTCAAAATTGATGCATCCACCAAATACGTTTAGAATAAAATTTTGGAAAATGGGCGTGGCACCGCCCACTTATGATCACATATATGTATCTCGGTAACCGTTCTACCAGTTTGTACCAAATGGTTATTGTGGTTGCAACATAGAAGCAAAACGTTGAAAATTATTGAAATCGAACTAAAATTACGGCCGCTTTTGATATAACCGTAAATTTCAGAAATGCTTGAAATTTAAGGACGCTAATTTACTCAAAATTGATACACCCCGGTTTACCATGTAGCGGTAGCTCTCGGAAAGGTGAAAAATATATATTTAATACTTGCGTCGGGTATTTTTGTTTATTTGCTTAATTTAGCCAATGAATACATCAAATATTCTTACAGACTATTAAAAGAAAAGTAAAGTAAATTTACAAAATTAATCCAAAATAGAAGATAACAATTTCAAAAAGTCGTTTTTACAGGCTACAAAATCAATATGAATAGAATTTTCGATGCGATTAAGATCGCATAAAGCTCTTGTGATAGGAGCGTTTAATGCATAAACAGTTTTTACCGGGCCAATATGAAAGGACTCAAAGTGACGTAAATTTCTAAGTGGGGCATTAAAACGAATACGTTCAAGGAGGGAGGCACAGTCCACCTCTCCAGAAATAATATCAAATACAAAATATAGCGAGAGAATCGATCTCCTACTTTCCAACGATTTTAAATTAATGAGCTTACATCTAGCAAGATACGAAGGTATAGGTTCCTTAAAATGCAAGGTTCGAAGAGCAATCCTGATAAACACCTTTTGAACTTTTCAATGCGGTTAACATAACATGCACGATATGGCCTCCAGATATATGAGGCGTACTCTAAACTAGATCTAACAAGGGTAGTGAAAATCAATTTAAGTGTATACGGATCAGAGAATTCGGAACTGTTCTGTCGCACAAATGCCAACATTGCATATGACTTTGAGACAATGAAGTTAATATGATTGCTGAATGTAAATTTTCTGTCAAAAATTACTCCCAAGTCTTTAATCTCTGGGAAGGACTTTAAATAATAATTGGAAAAATGATAGGAAGTGTGAAGTTGTGACTATGGTACATTTACTGTAGCTGACGTGATAGCATTTATTAATGTTAAAGCGATTCTTGTCACACCACGATTTAAGATTATTAAGCTCTGCTTGAAGCATCTGTGAATCAAGCGGACTCTTTATTATGGAGTAAACTTTTAAATCATCAGCATATAGGAGAAATTTAGAACGGGAAAAGCAACTACTTATATCATTTATAAACAAAATGAAAAATAAGGGGCCCAAAACGCTTCCTTGGGGTACCCCTGAGGAAGCGATAAAGGGATACGATAATGTATTATCGACATTGACAACACAGCGACGATTATTAAGGTAAGATTTAATCCAATTTAAAAAAATGGAGTGGAAACCTAAAGCAGCAAGTTTATTGACTAAGATAGAGTGCGAAACCCTGTCAAACGCCTTTGAAAAATCTGTACAAACCGCATCTAACTGAAACCCGTCTTTGAAGCCAGATAAGCAATCTTCTGCAAAGACAGCGAGATTAGAGTCCGTCGAGCGGTTAGGCATAAACCCATGCTGGTTCTGACAGATAAGGCTTTTAACTGCAAAAGACACATTTTCTTTCACTATGCAGTCGAATAGTTTCGAAATAGTTGAAAGTTTGGAAATGGGTCTATAATTATGAACGTCATTTTTATTACCGCTTTTGAAGATAGGGGTGATAAAAGCTATTTTCTAATCATCGACAAATACCCCTGCGGATAGCGAGATATTGAAAATTAATTTCAATGGATAAACAAGAGATACGCATTTTTTTAATAGAACTGAGGATAGCTCGTCAATGTCAGTTTGGTTCGAGGGCTTAAGCTGCGCAATGCCATTAAGAATGTCGGTTGTGGTCAAGGTTAGAGATCCAAAGCTAAAGGGCGATTCCTTAGTATTCCACTAGAGTCGTTATCTAAAATGAAGTTTGAGCGGAAAAAATCGGCAAACAGATTCGCAGCCTCAATGGGGGATGTAGCAGAATTTCCGTCCAGAAATAATTGAGAGGGAATACTAGAGCAAGATTTCTTCGAAGTTATAAATCGCAAATCGCTTTAGGATTCGACTTGATATTGGCTTCATAGTTTAAAACGTAGTTTCTGTATAAAAATTTATCAAGGCAGTTAAAATGTTTGGCAAACTTTTTATACTCGATGAAAAACGAATAATTGTTCGTCTTTTTGAGTTTGCGGTGATATTTTTTTATTAAATTTTTTTTATTCTTTTAAGATTTCGAGTATGCCATGGAACTTTGTACAACTTTTTTCCAAAGATTGGAATGTTGTTTTGACAAACTTCAACTACTTTACATTTAAAGATATTAAAACATGATGCCACATTAAGATTACATAATAGCCTGTCCCAGTCTATATTAAGAAATATACTATTTAGATCAGAAAAATTACATACATTATAGTTAAAAGATGCTTTTGTGTTTTTCTTTTCCAAGCTGAGGTATGAGTAAAAATAAATATCCAATACCAAGGGAACGTGATACATATCAGGCTCTTTGAAAGGAAAATTACACTCGGACAACCGAAAGCTAACATTAGTGCTAATAAATATTACAAAGTAATTTATTTGCCTAATATCAATGCTTAAAAAATTATCAATTAAATATATCTCGCTACTATTATTCACGCAGCTTGGTAAAAGACCAGACGTCTTAGCTATATTAGACCACATAACGTTGTTTAAGTTAAAGTCCCCTAAGACAGCAATATGGTTATCTGGTGCACAATTTGCGTTTAGAGACAAAATATTATCTACATGTGCCTTATACAGCTCATCTGAGCTATTCGGCGGAATGTATGAAGCGCAGATGAATAGCGATTCCCGAGGGCTTTGTACACACACGCAGAATTGGCCCAGCAGCGAATTATTGTTTCTTAGCTCGTAGAAAAACACCTTATGTTTCGTCTGGATCGCAATTAGGACACCACCATCTCTAGCACAACCAGTTTTGACTGCATCTCTGTCCTTGCGGAATACTTCAAACAAGTTTGGATCGAAGAACTCATGACTGAAGAAGTTATCGTTTAGCCAAGTTTCTATGATAACGAAGATATCATAATCTAACTGCGAACTCATGAGATGGAAAGATTTAGATTTTGTCCTAAGACCAGAGACATTATGAAAATAGATTTTTAAGTGCTTGTGGTTAGCATTATCGAACTTTGGGTTTTTGTCTAAGAGTCGTCGTTTTTTGGCATAAATTTAAAAGGGCGCACAGCAACATTCGCAGGCCATAAGTCCGGATTGAAGAGCTTTTCGTAGTGCAAACTAGATACGCCCAGTTTAAAACTTACACTCCTTAGAGTATTTATAGAAACATCCTTTTTAACTAGGGGAGAGCAAGAAAGCATGCTGCGTTTAATGTTTGCTTGTTTAGCTACATAATCAATTATGTTTTCCGCTTTGACAGAATTAGAAAACGAAGACAAGTGCAGCCACTTCAGTCGAAATGTGACATCAAGCTCTTTGCTAGCATTCGAACCAACAACAATCAATGGTGCTTTTTCGTTCTTCTTTGCGCTGTTTAACTTGCCAGCAGAGTTTTGCGATGTAGCCGAAGATTGTGTGTTGGACTGCCTGTTTACGTTTTTGTCATTAGCAGTTTGGTAAGTAGGAATGGGAGCATTAGCAGCAGCATACGAAGAAGACGAAGAAGAGTTGGAGAAATGCGATGTAGAAGAAGTTTGTGCGTTAGGCTGCTTGTTTGCGTTATTGTCATTCGCAGTTGCTTTTTCATTCCTCTTTGCATTGTTTAACTCGCCAGCAGAGATTTGCGATGTAGAGGAAGTTTGTGTGTTGGACTGCTTGTTTGCATTTTTGTCGTTAGCAGTTGGGCAAGTAGGAATGGGAGCGCTAGCAACAGCAGCAGCATACGAATATGGCGAAGAGTTAGAGATATGCGATGTAGCCGAATTATGTATGTTGGGCAGCTTAGGCACATTTTTATCTTTCACAGGTGGCGGAGTAGAAAGGCGAGGGTGACGAAGAAGACGGAGAGGAAGCAGATAGTGCTGTGTTAATAGAAGGCGAGATCAGCGGAGCAATGTGAGTGGTATTCTCTTGAGTAGGATTTGCATGGGCAGAGGTAGCGTTCACTTGAACATCATTTGCAAATACGCGCACATTCTTACGAAAGTCTATGACAGCAGTCTTCACATCTGCAATGATAGCAGCCATATAAAAATCACACCATTTACACTGAGAAAAGAGTTAAGTTACGTCAAATAAATATGTTTTTCTCAACACATGATTTCGTTATAGTTACGTTATTTGGTTATAGTTACCAAGTCATGTGTTGAGAGAAATATATTTGGCTAACTTTTTTCTGGTTGTACTACTCACAGCCTGAACCTCAAGCTGGAGAGAATCAACTTTTTTGAGAAGAAATTGTTTATCATTTTGCAGAGTCTTTATCAAAGCGAGCGTTTTCAGCTTTAAGAGCGACAAGCTCATTCAAAATAGTTTGTAGAGTAATTTCTTGATTAGCACTTTTTTGTTCTGACGAGTTAGTTTCATTGGCCGAAGTTTCCGAACTTGCCGATGCACCACCAAATCAACTGCATCTTTACATTGAGCACTCACACGGGTTGGGGAGAGTAAAGACTTTCTACGATCGGTTGTGCATTGCTTGCATATGAAATGTTTATCTGACTTTTTCAGAAATTCAAGGTCAGCTGGAAGCAGATTAGCATAGACTAAGTGAAAAATTTCACTGCACTTTGCACAATTAGGTTGACTACGGTCAACCCTTTGACCACAGCTACAAGGCATTGTAGATATGTATATGAATAAATAAATAAGTATCCAAGAAATACGACCGAAGTACATAAGTACAAATCGAATAACTATCGCACGAGTTTTGAATTTTAAGTAAGCAAAACCGAGAGCGGAGATAAAAGCACGTCCGATCAGCACAACGGATTTTAATGTTCGGCTCTGCCCGAACTTAGACTTTCTTACTTGTTTTATTTTTTTTTATTATTATTTTTTTGTTTATGTTAATTTGTTTCACGTACCCTCTTGTTGGTTGGGAATGTTTGATTACTTTCACAGTTCTTATTTTCTGGGCTTTACCCTGTGTCTCTATCACTTTAAAGGTGTCTTTGCACTCTTGCTTGGTAGTTTTCCAAATCACTTCACTTCACTTTTGTTATCTGTGGGTTCTCCTCCTTGGCCCTTACTGCTTCCTTTATTTATAAGGGCCCCACGTTGGGCGCCAATTGTAACGAAGCCGGTTTATCCGGTCTAGCTGGGCTGTTGCTCAGTCGGATGTTGGGTTCCCTTATCCAAACGTTAAAATAAATACGCGAATGATTCTTATAGTGACGCTTTATTTCGCTATTTTGTTGGCAGCGTTTGCACGTCACACCAATATAACGTATTTCCTTGGCGGCGTTTCCACGTCACACCATATAAGTACTACTTGGCACCGTTTTCACGTCACACCAATATAACGTATTGCTTTGGCAGCATTTTCACGTCACTTCATATACCTTAACTACCTACTAAGCAACTTAGTCTTCACAATCGTTGCTTAGCCGTTCCAATCTGCGCTTGCACGATCGACTGGAGTATACGACTACTCTACCAGAAGTGATCTCACATTACATTTGCTGCTCTATTTATACTGTCGTGCNGTATATGAATAAATAAATAAGTATCCAAGAAATACGACCGAAGTACATAAGTACAAATCGAATAACTATCGCACGAGTTTTGAATTTTAAGTAAGCAAAACCGAGAGCGGAGATAAAAGCACGTCCGATCAGCACAACGGATTTTAATGTTCGGCTCTGCCCGAACTTAGACTTTCTTACTTGTTTTATTTTTTTTTATTATTATTTTTTTGTTTATGTTAATTTGTTTCACGTACCCTCTTGTTGGTTGGGAATGTTTGATTACTTTCACAGTTCTTATTTTCTGGGCTTTACCCTGTGTCTCTATCACTTTAAAGGTGTCTTTGCACTCTTGCTTGGTAGTTTTCCAAATCACTTCACTTCACTTTTGTTATCTGTGGGTTCTCCTCCTTGGCCCTTACTGCTTCCTTTATTTATAAGGGCCCCACGTTGGGCGCCAATTGTAACGAAGCCGGTTTATCCGGTCTAGCTGGGCTGTTGCTCAGTCGGATGTTGGGTTCCCTTATCCAAACGTTAAAATAAATACGCGAATGATTCTTATAGTGACGCTTTATTTCGCTATTTTGTTGGCAGCGTTTGCACGTCACACCAATATAACGTATTTCCTTGGCGGCGTTTCCACGTCACACCATATAAGTACTACTTGGCACCGTTTTCACGTCACACCAATATAACGTATTGCTTTGGCAGCATTTTCACGTCACTTCATATACCTTAACTACCTACTAAGCAACTTAGTCTTCACAATCGTTGCTTAGCCGTTCCAATCTGCGCTTGCACGATCGACTGGAGTATACGACTACTCTACCAGAAGTGATCTCACATTACATTTGCTGCTCTATTTATACTGTCGTGCACGCAGGCAGCCAGTTATCGTAACAACATTGTTGCTAATATTTTCTTTACTTCCTTTTACTTGTTCATACCTAAGTACGTCTGTATGTTCTTAAAATTTTAATAAATATAAATATGTACATATGTATTTCGATTTCACGTATGTATATAATTAACTATTCATTTAATATGTATAAATAAGTTCAACATTTATATCTATATATATATATATATATATATTAGGGTGGGTCAATTAAAAAAGTTGATTCATATCCTTGCGATTCTGGTACTATGGACCATAACAAACATTTTCGCCCAAGGAACCATACCTCTAAAATCATTTTCGAGCCTGCCAAAATTTTTTGGTAGATATTTTCAAAAATACCAAATAAACGACCTCTTAGATGCATTTCAAAGACAAAAAAATATTATTGAAAATGTGTATACGGGGGTTTTTTGGGTCAGAGAATCCATTTTTCGCATTAATTTTTAATTTTGATTGCAAAAAAATAAAAAAAATAAAAAAAAAAAAAAATAAAAAAATAAAGCAAAATAAAGAAATAAATATTTTTCCATTATTTTAAATTATTAGAAAGTCAAAGATTTGACTATTTGAGCAATAAGTTCGTCAATTTCCCCCAAAAAAAGTGAAAAATCCAAAAAATTGTTCAAAAACGCACTCTGGTGGCGATCAAAATTAAAAATTAATGCGAAAAATGGATTCTCTGACCCAAAAAACCCCCGTATACACATTTTCAATAATATTTTTTTGTCTTTGAAATGCATCTAAGAGGTCGTTTATTTGGTATTTTTGAAAATATCTACCAAAAAATTTTGGCAGGCTCGAAAATGATTTTAGAGGTATGGTTCCTTGGGCGAAAATGTTTGTTATGGTCCATAGTACCAGAATCGCAAGGATATGAATCAACTTTTTTAATTGACCTACTAATTGACCCACCCTAATATATATATATATATATATATATATATATATATATGTATTTAACAATTCAAAATGTAATTTAGTTCAATAACATATGACAGCCAATTGTGAAGTCCCTGAGTGTAGGGACTTGGGGTCTTCAAAACATCCATTTGCTTGTTTGCTTTTTTGTGTAGTTTCAGACAGGCTCTTCCTAAACTATGTAATTGTCAATGCTATTGTGGCTTATTAACATTTTATTTTTTAATATTTTTATTGAGCTTTGTACCACGATTGTTTATTAGGAAAAATTGAAAAAGCAACAAAGTCTAAGCGGTAGAAGTTATAGCACTATTTCGGAGATCACCACATCTCCTCATCAGACTTCTTTTTNAATGGATGTATAGAATTGACAACAACAACCACGCTGTCGAGTTTAAATAGCGGCAAATCAGCTGCACTTGATAGTAGTTGGTTGAATAAGGAAAATGAATTAGCAACAAGAGGAAGATGACCTATCTGGGCAGTCAGTTCGAAAACGCCCTATATCAGAAAACTTTTCAAGAACGCCCTACTTCAGAATTTGATTGAAGAACGTCCTATATCAGAATTTTATTGAAAAGCACCCTATCCCAGAATTTGGTTTAAGAAGGCCCTATTTCAGTTTTCGGTTCAAAAACGCCCTACCTCAAATGAATATTTATTGAAAATGTGCTGAGATAGGGCGTTTTGGAATCGGCAGCTGAGTTGGGGTGCATTTGAACCGAGTTCTGAAATAGGGCGTTTTCGAACTGGCTGCCGAGATATGTCGATCTTCCTCTCAGGTGTCAACTACCTGTTAATATTCCTTTATTTGCATGAAAACAGGTCAAAAAATGTAAGTTTAGTACTCCACTCTACTTACTAAACTAAATTTATATTTGGCTATTAGTTAAGATTGTCT
Organism: Rhagoletis zephyria; assembly: GCF_001687245.7. NCBI lineage: Eukaryota > Metazoa > Arthropoda > Insecta > Diptera > Tephritidae > Rhagoletis > Rhagoletis zephyria. The sequence continues at coordinate 52,579 of NW_016160167.1, read as the reverse complement.
TTTCAAATGGAATTTTCAAATGGAATTTAGTTTACACATATGTGGTAATAAGGATTAATCAGTGAACTACATTACAATTTTAAATACAAATTTCGAGGGATATTTTTATATGCCAGCCCGGCTACCCCCCTAAATTCGATCCTGGCGACGCCCATGAATCAGCATACATACATACATAATTATGCGCATATTCAAATTAGGGATGTTTCAAATGTCATATTTTTCACATTCGCGAATGCGAATGTTAGGAATAACATTAAAAAAAGCTATTAGGTAAATTATTAGAACATTGAAAGGGTGCTTAACCTATACAGTGTTTTAATCTAGTAGTCAATGTTCAAAAGGGGCAAAATTATATTCCAATACGGCCTCAAAAGATATGACCGCGTTTCTATGTAGAAAAACAAAATTCTAGGATGCAGCATTTTTGAATACCTAGCGGCTAGAAATTGTATATTTATGTATAAGCTTATAGAATTCAAAACTCCAAAATACCTTTTTGAAAAATTAAAATCAACAAGGTCTAATAGAAATCAAAGTCTGATTGTCCCCAAATATTCCTACTTGTCTTCAGCTATTCTTCATTAATGCTGTAAGGCTCTGGAACTCAGTTCCTGAATCCGTAAAAGCAGCGATGAATCGGGATAACTTCAGAAAGGTATTGCATAATTACTTTAAATCTGCACAATGAATGTGGTTGCGATTAAATTGTTATCATTTCTCTGTCTCTGTCACTTCTACTATTAAACCAAATTTTGTATGTTCGTATTTATATTTATGACCTTTTACTATATCTGGCCTTAAATTTTAAGTCTTAATTTTAATTTTAATTAAAAATACAAATATTAATATTTTTTGTTGCTGTTTGATATATTGTTAGTTTTAAGTTTACTTTGTACAAACATTGAATTTTACAAACTGTTGATGTATTATAAAGGACTCAAAAGTCTTACAGATACAGCCTCATTTCTTAAATAAATAAATAAACAAATAAATAAATAAAAGTAATTTTGCTGCCTTTTCTCCCATGAGGCTATTTCTTAGAGGTTGGTATATAAGGCCGGCTTTACTGAATAATTGCTCACTTGGAACGCTGACGGGAGGAGTGCTCAAATATTTGCGGGCCCGATCAGTCAATTTGTCGTATTTTGGTTAAGTTTCCCCCAATCGAGAGGATTTTCACCGAGATAATCTCGTTTTTCTTTAAAATAGGCGTTCAATTGAGCTTTAATTTTTTTAATGTTTCCAGATTCTGCATCCGAGCCTTCGCGTTCGCTGGAGAAATCTAAAATTGTTTCTTTGCTTTTAAGCAGGGAAAGGATCTTTAGGACCTAAAAACCTATAAAAAAGCCAAAATAAAACAAAGAAATAGGCAGGAAAAGGCGCTAGAAATCGCTAAAAAAAGGCAAAAGTAGGCACTTAAAAGACAAAACCCGAAAAATAATCAAAACAAGCATTTATTTTAGAAATGTTCATTTTATAAGTAAAAAGACAAAAATTTGTACTTTGAGTCTTTGACTATTTTCTCCCTTAGAGTTTTTAACTCACAAATATATATTCCCTATAGTTGCAGTAACATTGAACCACAAAATGCATTTTAAAGGTTTCCAGAAGCATTTTCATTCGATTTTCGCGAAGAAAAGCCTTGCGCTCGACGTGAGTTGATACAAGTGGCGCCCAATTTAAATATGGAACGTTTAAAACTTTCATGTTATTTTTTCCTTGCTGACGTCCCTAAATGGGCGCGTCAAGCGCCAAACTGTGAAAAATCCTCATAACATTTTTATGGAGCATCCCACATTAACGCGGCGCTAGCGCCGAGCAAATGGAATTTTCATTTTTGTCAGGGCGTTACGTGTTGAAGTTGGATGCAGAAGACGGAAAGAAAGAGAAAGGAAAAAAATTGAAAGAGGAAACGCGAATAAAAACAAGAGGAAATGAAAAAATGTTAAAAATTACGCCGCGCTGACACTCGTTGACAATGGAAATCTCAATGCTTAGCGCTCCAATTTAGGAACTGCAGTTGCCTTTAGAATTAAATGGCAAAAAAAGGCAACATCAAATGTGTATATATGGAATCAGGGAAAGCTAAATCGTGGACATTCTTAATCGAATGTACTCTATCTCTTTACCATAAAAAAAGGAAATTTCTCAGCTTATAAGACCTCTAGCAGTGCATGTACACAATCGCATTCGCAAAACATTCGTATCATTTGATGCGAATGCGAATGTCGAATTCGAATGTGTAAAACGATGCGAATCATTCGCATAACGAATGCGAATGCAAATATTCGTAACATCCCTGATTCAAATACAAGCATAGCTATTGCATTGATAAACGCAAGCGCATATTTCTCAAGGCCAAGTAAATTCATTCATTCAAGCGCAACTTTTTCAAACCGACACAAAAATTATATAATCTAAAATTTAAGAATTCTCGGCCAGCCAAGTGAAAAGTGGCAACTATGCTCTATATCCAGTAAAATATCATATCTCGAATTTTAGTAATTTTTGGCAAAACACTAAATGGTTTCCCAACCAATATTTCAATCATTAGCTAGTATTTTAATGTGTAATTTTAATAAACATTAAATAAAGGTATACGTTTTCTGCAGGAAAATACGGTTAATTTATTTATCTAAAATCAGAATCTCTAAAATCACAAACATGCGTGGATTTATCGGAAGTCCACGACGCGCCACGATTTTTGTACAGGTGGGTCAATGTGGCTTGAACACCATTTGTATAAATACAATAAAATTATTTTATTTATTTTCTAATATGAAAAATTTCTATACTTCAAAGAGTTCATAAATATAGAATCACATATATCCATGGATGATTTTTAATTTTTGGCATCCGCAAGGAAATCTCCAGTACCCTAAAAAGATTCAAACAAATCATAGTACAAGATATGCTATGTCCATGCTAGTGCTAGTCCACTGTATATGTCCATTTGTATGTCTGCATGTATGCGTGTAAATATGTAAACTCAAGTTTGCTTTTAACCCACTTTAGCGAGCATAGTTTTTTTCGTTCCAGCTGTTAATATAACATAATTTTTATAGTTCATTTTCATGAAAGGTCGTCGAGAACATATTATTATTTCCCAAATAAAATGTTCAAGTATGGCTTCATTAAATGCAAACTTATGCGAAAACCTAAATATTTCGTTAACGTAGGGTTAATACTTTTTCGCGCATGTGCAGAATAATTGTTAATAATTGCAGAAATTGAATAATTTGTTATGTTAGAAGCGGCGAGGGAAAGACGAAGGCAGATCAATCGTACATTTGTATGTACATACATATGTATGTATATTTATAAATGCATACGTACTAGATGTATACGCCACCGAGCCACACCGCCGCCGCCGCCGTTTTTTGTCATTCCTCACGCGCCGCGGCCGAGTTACGAAAATGTCGGCGCGGCGGCAGCGTTCGGCGCCTAAGGAATTTGGTACAAAATTTTCATGATGTATGTACATTGAAATACATCGTTTGAAGGAACTAAATACTACTCGTATAAAAACACAATTTTACTAAATGAAAATTACATTTTTAAAGGAGTTTTTTCGCTTCATTTGGGCCACTGAACAAGAGTATGATCTCCTTAATTTTCCCAAAAAGAGCGTAACTCAGAAAAATCATAGGCAACATATATTTCGGTCGGATTATTACAGTTAAATTAGGGTCGAATACTGGTAATCTAACGATTTTTTTCCGCAGTAGATAATTCTTTTCAATACTATAACAATACTGATTTTTTATTCACATACTACAACAACAAGAAAGTTATAACACATCGAAAACTTTAACGCCAATATCTCAAGCAGTTTTAACAGAAGCGGCCTCATTGCATCTAACTCCTCAATTATTGGAGATAAAACAAAGACAAATTGATTTTCCTGTGTATTTTCTTTTTAACATTTTAAACAGACTTTCAATAAAAAGCAAACCCTTTTTTGCTAATTTTTACATTCGTAAGTTATTTTATTCTGGGGTCCCACATGCATATACAAGTCCTAGGCGGCTATGTGAAAATTACGGTGGAGTGTAATAAGGCCGGTAGAAATAACGCCCATGGGCTTTATTTCCCAAAAAAGGATAAATAAAGCCCGTGGACGTTATTTCCATTTCTAAGGGGAAATAGCGCCCACCAATAAAAGGCAATAAAGCACGCGGGCTTTATTTCCTTTGCCAGAGAGCAATAATGGCCGCGGGCTTTATTTCCCAAAGAAAAGGAAATAACGCCCGCTTGATTTATTTCCTAAAAAGGAAATAAAGCCCGTGAGTAGTATTTTCTTTGGCTTTATTTCACTGAAACATTCCAATTATGTATACAGGCATACATTTGCATAAAGTGGAATGTATTATAAACGAACTATATCTGCATACAGTGTAGTTCTGCGTTAAATTCCCTTCTGCAGTCTACGCACAAAATCGAACGGTATTTTTTACCAATAACTGATAAGCGAATTATTGGAAATTAAAAGTAAATTGTTACTGTTTTTTAGCCTTCAACGCGATGCGCATGTTTGTTCTCAGCGTCTTAGGTTTTTCTGTAGTGGCGGGAAAACGCGGACGACCGCAGCAAGCGCGGTCTATATGAATGTACGATGAGGAGTTGGGTTTGTTTGTGTACCCACGCCGCAGAAATACTGTGGTGATGTGGATGACGCACGGGTTGTTTTAACTGAGAAGGCGACTGCAAATTTTCGCAAACAACAAAAATGAGTAAAGGGCAGAATAATATAAATCAGCCGTGGTCGAGTGATTTGTGTGATATCAAGGCACACACCGCCCGCCAATCGGAGGAGAAGCTCGACCAATCATTTTAAACTTTGCACACATTGCTTTGCAGAGCACAGTAGGCGTACTAGTCTAAATGGTAATACAAGAATTTTGTACCCAATTTGCCGTCAAATTATTCGACAATCGACGAAAGTATTTATTTAACTTTTTACTTTTTCATGTTCCTTTTTGTTTTTGTTGAAAATTTGAATTATTTAATTTTCATACACATGTACATACATACATACATATGTATTCAATATATGCATTGAAATTTGTTAACTTCCACTTGTTCGTATAATAAAGGTAAACAAATATTTAGTTCAATGTTATCATATTAGTTAGTTTTTATTTAGAACAAGCGGTTTTGGATGTACATATTCTAAAATGGAGACAAGAGCCACAATAAAGATGGAATAACGCCCACGGGCTTTATTTTTTTAGGAAATAAAGCCCATGGGCACTCCTCCGAAAATTACGTTAGCATTCCTTAGTTGTGGTCAACCACCTCGCATCGCAATTTTTTCTACACCGGGTTAAAGTTACCCCTTTTTAGCAAAAATTGGTATTATTTTTTATTACATTCGGTTCTCCTTAGAAAAATTTAGCGCTTAATATTTTAGTAGAAATTTTAACCATCTATAAGCCATTTTTTTTAAACAGTGGGTCAAAAAGGCCCGTTCTGGTTCGAGTTGATGGGTTAAACTTTTGGAAAAGAGTAAACCAACCTTGTTTTCCATATGTAATCCGCCAAAAATCGTAAGAACTCCGTAATTTAACATAACGGTTGATAAGATTATAGCAAAAATTTATTGATAGCGACATAAATTGCTAAAGTTAAGTTATTGAACTTTTTATTTATATTTTTTTATTTCTTTAAATTTAAATAGTACATACGGTTCTGTGGAGAACATAGAGAGCTATGTGTGTATGTATATATATTAGAGTGGTCCAAAAACAGTAGAGTCGGAATTGTAATGCTCTCATCCCCAAGGATTGTTCTATATCGAAAAAAGTATACCCCTATTATTTTATCTTGAAATCAAAAAATATTTAGAGGTCGCTCAAAGCTCTCAAAATTTTCCATGTATTTTTATATGGGCAAAATAAAATTTTTCCTAGAAATGGTATAGAATTCTTGAAAATCAATATTTTTCGATCGGAAAACTCTGAATCTCTTCAGGAGACTTTCAATAATAATACCCAATTGTTTATTTAACAATATTTTAATACTAAGCATTTTTTTGGTGGGCCCATTGCATTTTTGTGCATTTTGTGGGTTTTTGGCGGACCTATAAATTATAGGTGCGATGAAAAAATTGTTAAAGAAACAATTGGGTATTATTATTGGGAATCTCATGCAGGTAAATAAAGTTTTCTGGTAGAAAAATATTGACTTTTAACTATTCTATACCATTTCTACGAAAAGTTGTTTTTTTTGTTTATATTTATAAATGCATACTTACTAGAGGTATAAGCCGCCGAGCCACACCGCCGCCGCCGCCGTTTTTTGTCATTCCTCACGCGCCGCGGCCGAGTTACGAAAATGTCGGCGCGGCGGCGGCGTTCGGCGCCTAAGGAATTTTGTACAAAATTTTCATGATGTATGTACATTGAAATACATCGTTTGAAGGAACTAAATACTACTCGTATAAAACACACAATTTTACGAAATGAATATTACATTTCCAAAGGAGTTTTTTCGCTTCATTTGGGCCACTGAACAAGAGTATGATCTCCTTAATTTTTCCAAAAAGAGCGTAACTCAGAGAAATCATAGGTAACATATATTTCGGTCGATAGCGTTTATTACAGTTAAATTAGGGTCGAATACTGGTAATCTAATGATTTTTTTCCGCGGTAGATAATTCTTTTCAATACAACAATACTGATTTTTTATTCACATACTACAACAACAAGAAAGTTATAACACATCGAAAACTTTAACGCCAATATCTCAAGCAGTTTTAACAGAAGCGGCCTCATTGCATCTAACTCCTCAATTATTGGAGATAAAACAAAGACAAATTGATTTTCCTGTGTATTTTCTTTTTAATATTTTAAACAGACTTTCAATAAAAAGCAAACCCTTTTTTTTGCTAATTTTTACATTCGTAAGTTATTTTATTCTGGGGTCCCACATTCGTATACAAGTACTAGGCGGCTATGTGACAATTACGGTGGAGTGCAATAAGGCCCGCAGAAATAACGCTCATGGGCTTTATTTCCCAAAAAAGGAAAAATAAAGCCCATGGGCGTTGTTTCCACTTCTAAGGGGAAATGGCGCCCACCAATAAAAGGCAATAAAGCCCGCGGGCTCTATTTCCTTTGGGAGAGAGCAATAATGGCCGTGGGCTTTATTTCCCAAAGAAAAGGAAATAACGCCCGCTTGATTTATTTCCTAAAAAGGAAATAAAGCACGTGAGTAGTATTTTCTTTGGCTTTATTCACTGAAACATTCCAATTATGTATACAGGCATACATTTGCATAAAGTGGAATGTATTTTAAACGAACTATATCTGCATACAGTGTAGTTCTGCGTTAAATTCCCTTCTGCAGTATACGCACAAAGTCGAACGGTATTTTTTACCAATAACTGATAAGCGAATTATTGAAAATTGAAAGTAAATTGGTACTGTTTTTTAGCTTCAACGCGATGCGCATGTTTGTTCTCAGCGTCTTAGGTTTTTCTGTAGTGGCGCGGCAGCAAGCGCGGTCTATATGAATGTACGATGAAGAGTTGGGTTTGTTTGTGTACCCACGCCGCAGAAATACTGTGGTGATGTGGATGACGCACGGGTTGTTTTAACTGAGAAGGCGACTGCAAATTTTCGCAAACAACAAAAATGAGTAAAGGGCAGAATAATATAAATCAGCCGTGGTCGAGTGGTTTGTGTGATATCAAGGCACACACCGCCCGCCAGTCGGAGGAGAAGCTCGACCAATCATTTTAAACTTTGCACACATTGCTTTGCAGAGCACAGTAGGCGTACTAATCTAAATGGTAATACAAGAATTTTGTTTCCAATTTGCCGTCAAATTATTCGACAATCGACGAAAGTATTTATTTAACTTTTTACTTTTTCATGTTCCTTTTTGTTTTTATTGAAAATTTTAATTACTTAATTTTCATACACATGTACATACATACATACATATGTATTCAATATATGCATTGAAATTTGTTAATTTCAACTTGTTCGTATAATAAAGGTAAACAAATATTTAGTTCAATGTTATCATATTAGTTAGTTTTATTTAGAACAAGGGGTTTTGGATGTACATATTCTAAAATGGAGACAAGAGCCACAATAAAGGTGGAATAACGCCCACGGGCTTTATTTCATTTTTTAGGAAATGAAGCCCGCGGGCGTTATTGCCATATCGAAAGGGAAATAATGCCCACCGGCAAAAGGTAATAAAGCCCATGGGCTTAATTTCTTTTTCGAAAAGGCAATAACGCCCGCGGGCTTTATTTCGTTGTTTTAGGAAATAAAGCCCATGGGCGTTATTTCCGAGGGCCTTATTGCACTCCACCGAAAATTACGTTAGCATTACTTAGTTGTGGTCAACCACCTCGCATTGCAATATTCACATGGTTAAAGTTACCCCTTTTTGGCAAAAATTGGTACTATTTTTATTACATTCGGTTCTCCTTAGAAAAATTTAGCGCTTAATATTTTAGTAGACATTTTAACCATCTATAAGCCATTTTTTTTTTAAACAGTGGTTCAAAAAGGCCCGTTCTGGTTCGAGTTGATGGGTTAAACTTTTGGAAAAGAGTAAACCAACCTTGTTTTCCATATGTAATCCGCAAAAAATCGTAAGAACTCCGTAATTTGACATAGCGGTTGATAAGATTGTAGCAAAAATTTATTGATAGCGACATAAATTGCCCCAATAACTTAACTTTTTATTTATTTTTTTTTATTTCTTTAAGTTTAAATAGTACATACGGATCTGTGGAAAACATAGAGAGCTATGTGTGTATGTATGTATATTAGAGTGGTCCAAAAACAGAAGAGTCGGAATTGCAATCCTCTCACCCCCAAGGATTGTTCTATATCGAAAAAAGTATACCCCTATTTTTTTTATCTTGAAATCAAAAAATATTTAGAGGTCGCTCAAAGCTCTCAAAATTTTCCATGTATTTTTATATGGGAAAAATAAAATTTTTCCTAGAAATGGTATAGAATTCTTGAAAATCAATATTATTCGATCGGAAAACTCCGATTCTCTTCAGGAGACTTTCAATAATAATACCCAATTGTTTATTTAACAATATTTTAATAAGTGTTGAAGCCAAAAGCCTTCAATGTTTGGGAACCACTGGCAGTTTTCCTGCACAGTCGTCAGCTACAAAGCTGCACTGCTGCCAGAAAACTACCGGTGGCTTTCTTTCGAACTCGGCTAGTATTTAAGCCCGGTTCCGTTTAAACTGCGGTCTTATTCGTGTCAGACAGCAGGCAGCGGACCGGAGTCATCGTTAAAAGAGGTAAACATTCGTTTATTACAATACGCTTACCTACAAGCAAATATATACTTTATCATATACTTAGATTTTAATCTTGAATCTGAGAACAAATATACATACATCTTTCTTATTATTGCTAATACAATTGTTTTTCTCACTTTCTCTTGTGGTTTCTCAACCTTGTTGCGAGTTCGCACCAGCAATCATCGAATTTCGTCCCAAACATTTTGGTCCTCACGAACCGTCGATTCGCAACAATGGAGAAAGACTCTTAACTAAGGCCACCCTTTTTTCCAGTAGCAAACAGAAAACGCAAGTTTGAAGCGAAATCACCAACAAAAGTGAAGCGATTCTCACAGACGGACAAGGAGAAAAGCGAGATCATCATAAAACCTTCAGTTCGCCGCGGATTTTTAACAGGTGCGTGTCAAACAAAAATTGTTGAGCGAAGTGTAAAAATTAAAAAAAAATAAAATAAAAAAATTGTGAGAAAAAAAGTAATAAAAATTAAATTAAGTAATAAAAATAATATAAATAGGAAACCAAATAAATATTGTGAAGGTGCAAATTACTTAAAAGGTGCCGAGCTTGTATTAGAGTAGAAGGTCGCAAATTTGAGCATATTTTATCAATAAATGAATAAATTTTTCTTCAAACAACTCATGTATATCTTATTTCACGTGAACCCATCCTTCACACAAAATATTAATAGATATAACCGTTGTTATAGACTCTAGTCCGAATTCCAGTAAGTAACATAAAATAATGTCAGGAGCAAGTAATTATGTACCTTTGTACTATTTAGCATGTCATTTGACGGTAACAAGAGCATATTCAATTTAAATCTATTAAATACATTCTAGCGTGTCTCAGTCCTTTACCCACAAAAGCGGCTATAACTTTTTTTTCCTATTCAAAACAGTAAGTGTGGCCCCTTTCTGAAATCTTTATTAAATGAGCAATTTTTTTATGTAATGTAAAGTTATAGCTCAGTACATTTTTTTCACCCGAGATATTCAAAGTTGGGGAAGAAAATTACAAAAAGTTAAAAATCCAGAAATAGTCCCAATTTTATGATGGTTCCTTAATA
>NW_016160167.1:38365-40475 GCF_001687245.7 Rhagoletis zephyria | reverse complement strand
ATAGTGCAAATTATAGAAAAGCAAGTTTAGAAAATATATGTATGTATACAGGGTGTCCCAGAAGTAATGTGCCAAACTTTAGGGCAAGGTAGGTGGGGGGGGTGAGCTCACTGATAAACAAAAAATTTTCAGGTAAAAGTGTCACCGTTTTTGAAATATTTACATTTTTTCGAATTTAAAAAAAATCGTGCCTTTTCATGTGTTTTCTTTAACTGCAACTACAAACTATTTTAACTACATTGCATTTGAGTATGGAGAGGCAACTATCTGGAAGTATTTTACATAAAAAATTTACTAAGTATTGCCCGGTTTGTAGTTGCAGTTAAAGAAAACACATGAAAAGGCACGATTTTTTTTAAATTCGAAAAAATGTAAATATTTCAAAAACGGTGACACTTTTACCTGACAATTTTTTGTTTATCAAGGAGCTCACCCACCCACCTACCTTCCCCTAAAGTTTGGCACGTTACTTCTGGGACACCCTGTATAGAAGCAAAGTGGCTAGTTAAAAACGAAAAAAGCGTGCAAAATTGGTGATACAGGACAATGAAAAATAAAGTACAGTCCCACAAAACCAAAAATTGGTGAAATATTCAGCAATAAAACCCAAAAATTCAATTACGGTGTCCATTTATGCATATATACATACATATAAAAGTGCGCGAATCGATATATATACCTATATGTGCATAGGTCTATATTTATGTACATGTGTAGATCCCAGGAATTCCGGGTACCGTTGGAGCTATTTATTTGACTTCCGTAAGTCTGATTCCCTTTCTTTACACGTACATATGTATATATTTGTTCGCATATGCATTTATGTACATGTACAAAAATTTCAAGGTTAAAAAAGTCACATCATTTTCAACGTGGAAATGCTTTAAAATTTCGTTAGCTTTTCTCAAAGTAATTTTCATTTTCTTTGTGCGCAAATATTAATAAAAAGCTTTTAGGATACATGTGTATGTACATCCATATATTAATAACTAGTGTGATTTGATTCGATTACGTTATTCCGTTTAATTTTATTTAAAAAACGTACATATACATACATATATGATTTATTTGCCATCTTCAAAATTTAATAACTTTTGTTAACTTACTTTTTGTGCTAACCATTTTTCTTGGGGGTGTTTGGTGCATATGTACATTCTTTGCGCGCATCTGTACACATTGTTATATATACATATGTATATACATACATATATGTATAAACGTATAAGAGTTGCAGTGATTTGAGTTCTCTTGTTCTCCTGTATCCTCTTTTCGCGGTCGATTACACATACGTACATACATATCGACATCAGCGCCTGAATACCTACGTACATATGTACATACATACATATTCGGCCAGTTTTTTCTCATTTTCACACTTCTTCGTGGACTTCGTTCTGAAGACATGTAAATACATATACGATTATATGTACATACGTACGTACTTTGATATATCGTCGCCTCAGAAAACGGATGACGAATGTGCAAAATCACGATTTTGGGATTTTGATGCAGATTTACTAAGTTGAACATGCTCTTTCGATTTCTGCAATCCATTTTTTTATATCTCCATTAGTCTTTGAGATATTTCGTGCGCATTTTGTCGTATGTTACATAATATTAATGATTGGGTACGCCTTTTGTTGTATGTGCTGAAAATGCGTCACATACGACAAATTCCCATACAAACGTACCTTTTTTTTAATCATAAAACGTTTGTCGTATGTGGCACATACGACAAATTCCCATACAAATGTAATCCTTTTTTAATCATAAAACATTTGTCGTATGTATCGCAAAACTTTGAACTTACGACAATTGGATGGTCCTCTACTATAACGATACAATTAAAATTGAAAATTAAACTAAGTAACTAATTTTAAAATTTTAAATTTTTAAATTTTAGCTTGCACTGAGTCTCCAATGAAATGAAAGAGATAAAAATGTACAAAAGACTGAATTTAAGTATTGTTTTTTGTTTTTATATAAAGAAAACGTATGTTCGTAACATATTTACAGCATAAGAGATGTACAGATTTTTTTTATTAAATACATGATTATGTTTTTGTTATGTTTTTTCTAATAAGTAATCATTATTTAATAAATATGTCTG
>NW_016160167.1:16824-34707 GCF_001687245.7 Rhagoletis zephyria | reverse complement strand
GGCTTTCTTTCGAACTCGGCTAGTATGTAAGCCCGGTTCCGTTTAAACTGCGGTCTTATTCGTGTCAGACAGCAGGCAGCGGACCGGAGTCATCGTTAAAAGAGGTAAACATTCGTTTATTACAATACGCTTACCTACAAGCAAATATATACTTTATCATATACTTAGATTTTAATCTTGAATCTGAGAACAAATATACATACATCTTTCTTATTATTGCTAATACAATTGTTTTTCTCACTTTCTCTTGTGGTTTCTCAACCTTGTTGCGAGTTCGCACCAGCAATCATCGAATTTCGTCCCAAACACTAAGCATTTTTTTTGTGGGCCCATTGCATTTTTGGGCATTTTTGTGGGTTTTTGGCGGACCTATAAATTATAGGTGCGATGAAAAAATTGTTAAAGAAACAATTGGGTATTATTATTGGGAATCTCATGCAGCTAAATAAAGTTTTCTGGTAGAAAAATATTGACATTTAACTATTCTATACCATTTCTACGAAAAGCTGTTTTTCCCCCATATAAAATACATAGAAAACTTTGAGCGCCTTGTGCGACCTCTAAATATTTTTTGATTTCAAAAAAAAAAGGGTATATTTTTTGCGGTATAGAACAAACCTAGGGGGTGAGAGATTAAAAATTCCGACTTCACTTTTTCACATGAATTTTTGGACCACCCATCCATTAGCGCCAGACACTCAACATTTGAATTCAAGTTTGAAGTAACGTAATTTATATTTGAAACTAGTTCAATGAATGAATTAAGTAGAATTATAATCTGAATTGGCATGGCGAATGCCTAACGCTGACGAGATGACATGCTAAGATTATTTAGTAGCCTCATGGCGACACAAAAATTATTTTATTTATTTTCTAATATTAAAAATTTCTATACTTCAAAGAGTTCATAAATATAGAGTCACATATATCCATGGATGATTTTTAATTTTTGGCATCCGCAAGCAAATCTCCAGTACCCTAAAAGGATTCAAACTAATCATAGTACAAGATATGCTATGTCCATGCTAGTGCTAGTAAACTGTATATGTTCATATGTATGTCTGCATGTATGCGTGTAAATATATAAACTCAAGTTTGCTTCTAACCCATTTTAGCGAGCATAGTTTTTTTCGTTCCAGCTGTTAATATAACATAATTTTTATAGTTCATTTTCATGAAAGGTCGTCGAGAACATATTATTATTTCCCAAATAAAATGTTCAAGTATGGCTTCATTAAATGCAAACTTATGCGAAAACCTAAATATTTCGTTAACGTAGGGTTAATACTTTTTCGCGCATGTGCAGAATAATTGTTAATAATTGCAGAAATTGAATAATTTGTTATGTTAGAAGCGGCGAGGGGAAGACGAAGGCAGATCAATCGTACATTTGTATGTACATATATATGTATGTATATTTATAAATGCATACGTATTAGAGGTATACGCCACCGAGCCACACCGCCGCCGCCGCCGTTTTTTGTCATTCCTCACGCGCCGCGGCCGAGTTACGAAAATGTCGGCGCGGCGGCGGCGTTCGGCGCCTAAGGAATTTTGTACAAAATTTTCATGATGTATGTACATTGAAATACATCGTTTGAAGGAACTAAATACTACTCGTATAAAAACACAATTTTACGAAATGAAAATTACATTTTTAAAGGAGTTTTTAACCGACTTCCAAAAAAGGAGGAGGTTATCAGTTCGTCGGAATATTTTTTTTTTTATGTAGGTTACCGCATAACTTTGGACCACGTTAACCGATTTCGATAATTCTTTTTGCATCGGAAAGGTAGTGTCTCAGAGGTGGTCCCATACATATCTGGTTGAGAGCCGATCAGTGGATCTTGATATATATATATATAAATATATATATTTTTTATATGGGAGTTGAAGTCGTTTTTTTTTTGCTAAAAATTACTTGTTTCGCTTCATTTGGGCCACTGAACAAGAGTATGATCTCCTTAATTTTCCCGAAAAGAGCGTAACTCAGAAAAATCATAGGTAACATACAATTTCGGTCGAAAGCGTTTATTACAGTTAAATTAGGGTCGAATACTAGTAATCTAACGATTTTTTCCGCAGTAGATAATTCTTTTCAATACTACAACAATACTGATTTTTTATTCACATACTACAACAACAAGAAAGTTATAACACATTGAAAACTTTAACGCCAATATCTGAAGCAGTTTTAACAGAAGCGGCCTCATTGCATCTAACTCCTCAATTATTGGAGATAAAACAAAGACAAATTGATTTTCCAGTGTATTTTCTTTTTAATATTTTAAACAGACCTTCAATAAAAAGAAAACCTTTTTTTTTGCTAATTTTTACATTCGTAAGTTATTTTATTCTGCGGTCCCACATACGTATACAAGTACCAGGCGGCGTGTGAAAATTACGGTGGAGTGCAATAAGGCCCGCAGAAATAACGCCCATGGGCTTTATTTCCCAAAAAGGGGGAAATAAAGGCCATGGGCGTTATTTCCATTTCTAAGGGGAAATAGTGCCCACCAATAAAAGGCAATAAAGCCCGCGGGCTTTATTTCCTTTGCGAGAGAGCAATAATGGCCGCGGGCTATATTTCCCCAAAGAAAAGGAAATAACGCCCGCTTGATTTATTTCATAAAAAGGAAATAAATCCCGTGAGTAGTATTTTCTTTGGCTTTATTTCACTGAAACATTCCACTTATGTATACAGGCATACATTTCATAAAATGGAATGTATTTAATAATAATAATAATAATAATATCCCAACGGTTTTTACCTTCCATTCCCGCTCATCCGCACGAGGGGCGCAGTCCGCATGACGTACGGAACCAGTATTTTCAATTTTTGCGCCGAGTCACGATAGGCAGGAGTTTGTTAAGTGTCGAGATCTAAAACTGTTCAGCTACAGAACTAAATTCATCAGCCGATTTTATGTCTTTATTTTAATGATTCATTTATTGAGAGAGGACAGTATCGATTTCTTAATGCTGAAAAGCGGATCTGATATATCAAACGTGCTGGAATGAGATTTCAAATCCTGGCATAAGCAACCGCGTGGGTCGTGCAATTCAAAATTAGTTTTAAAAGCTTTCAGAAATAGAGGGTAAAAGTGTCTTGATACCCGGGAGGGAACATTAAGGTTAACTTCGCCAAGAAGAAGCGGACTTGAAATTGAGCCTGTTAGTAATTTAACTATAAAAATTGTACCAAGCATTTGCCTGCGGCTGGAAAGTGTAGGAAGATTAATAAGTTTTAATCGGCTCGTATAAGGTGGAAGGTTATATTGAGAATCCCAACGGAAATTTCTTAAAGCAAAAAGTAGGAATTGTTTTTGAATTGATTCTATCTTGTCTGAGTAAATTTGATACCTTGGATTCCAAACCACCGAACCGTATTCCAGAATTGGCCTAACTAATGTTGTAAACAGGGTTTTAGTGATATAAGGGTCACAAAATTCTTTTGACCATCGTTTCACAAATGCAAGTACACCTTTAGCCTTGTTGACTGTCACATTAATATGAAGATTAAAATTAAGCTTAGGATCCATTGTGATACCAAGGTCCACAAAATTGTATACCTGTTCCAGGTTATGGTTACCTATTGTATAAGAAGTGGGATGGAACGGCTCTTCGCGAAAGCTCATTACTTTACATTTCTTAAGATTTAGAGGCATAAGATTTACTTGACACCAGTAAGCCATGCTGTCTAAGTCTGATTGTAGCAAAGACCTTTCTTTAATTGAAACGTACGATTTATAAAGCTTTACATCATCTGCATACATTAAAATTTTGGAAAATTGTATATCTGTAGAAATATCGTTTATAAAAAGCAAGAACAGAACCGGGCCTAGGTGGCTACCTTGAGGGACTCCTGAAGTAACATCAATGACGTCAGAGATAGTATTTTTAAACATTACCCTTTGTGATCTATCATAGAGGTATGAAGAGATCCAACGTAGAAAATTAGGTGGAAGACCAAGGAGATCAAGTTTGTAGATGAGCAACGAGTGGCACACTTTGTCAAATGCTACTGAAATCAGTATATATAACATCAACAGATTTGCTTTCACTAAATGCTTTTGAGATATAGGATGTTAATTCAAGTAAATTTGTAGAAGTTGATTTGCCCTTGCAAAATCCATGTTGACTATATGAAATGCTAGAAGAGATAGAATGCGTCAACTGATTTGTTATAATTGCTTCAAATAATTTAGGAATTGCAGAAAGCTTAGCTATTCCCCGGTAGTTCTCCACTGAAGATCTGCTACCGCTTTTATGTAACGGGGTTATGAACGATTCCTTTCATATAGTTGGAAAAACGCCCTCTTTAAGAGATAAATTAAATAACGCTGTTAACGGCTCATAGAGATAATCAGAACAATTTATAAGAATACAAGTAAGGATCTGGTCAGGACAATAACTGAATGACTGCTTTAAGGATTTCAGATAAACTACTACATCATCGGGAGATATTACTGGGATATTTATTGAGTTCATTGGACATAGTTTAAAAGGATAGTCAATGCTAGCATGTGAGTTAATGGAATAATTGGATTTAAAAAACTGAGCGATCATGTTAGAAATTGTTTGATTATCACTAGAGACGGTATTTTGATACTTCATGGCGGAAGGAAACCCACGTACATTTCGCTTGGAGTTTACGAAGTCATAAAATGATTTGGGGTTATATGTTATACGTCGTTTGATTTTACACAAGTAAGCTTTATAAACCCTTTTTGTTTAATTCAAAAAACTTATGACGCAAAAGTGAGTATTTTACATAGAATGAGTGTAAACCGGTTTTTTGTGCAATCTAAAATAACGCGACTTTCTGTTTTTCAAATTTCTCAGTTCTTTAGTGAACCATAACTGTGCTTTCTCTTCAGGAACATACATGCGTTTAGGCACATGCTTCTCCAATAATTTATGTAAAGTAAAGTTAAAAAGTCCAACTCTTTGTTCAATATTTTCTTTAAATGCAGGCCACGACAATTTAGACAGTTCCTTGTTAAGCATTTTAAAGTTGGCTTTCGAAAAATAAAAGCGAATATTTGGTTCGTATGCTTGGGTACTGCAATTTTGACCATCACTTATAACTTCGTAAGATACCTCCATAGCAGGGTGGTAGACATCTTCGGGCAAAACTAGTGGATCACACTTATTTACAACGGACTGAGATGCATCATCAACATAAACAAGATCTAATACTTTGCCAAACTTATTGTGAAGTACATTAACCTGAGTTAGGCAGAGTTCAGCCATCTCCTCTAAAAATACGTTGTTGCACGCACTAGACGCGAAAGGTATGATATCATTGTCAATGATGTTCCATGATATGCTTGGTAAATTAAAATCACCCAACACAATCATTGAATCAGAGGGTTTGGTCAGTAAATTAACTGATTTCAGTAAAGAGATGAGTCGTGAATACACCAATGTGTCAGATCGGGGAGGGATATAGCATAGAGCTAAGTAAATATACCCTTTTCCAGCCTGTACACGAATGCAGTTGAACTCTACTGAATCAACGTGTGGATGACTAACTTCTTCAGATGGTATTGAAGAGTCTACAGCGAAGAGTACGCCACCGCCGATTCTGTCCTTCCTATCTTGTCTATAGATATGATAATTATTTGGAAGAATCTCTGAATTGAAAATGTGAGGTTTCAGCCAAGTTTCAGTAAAAGAAAGAATATTATAATTACATTCAAGGCCTTTTAAATATAAGTTCGTTAATTTAGTATTTAAGCCTCTTAAATTTTGGTAATATATACTTAAAGCAGATTTAATAATTAGTTTTTTGATTCAGTATTATGACGGGGAGTATTAGCTAAGTTATTTACTTTTTTGGGCCTATATTCGAGTTCACGAACGAAAGCTCCGGGGGGCCAAAAAGAACTACTAAGCAGCGCATTAAAATTATCTAAATTTACGTCAATTTTAAATGAAGCAATATTTCTTTCGTAATTAAAATTAAATTTTCTGGTGCTTAAGTCGACAGTTGTAATTTTTCATGAGATATAAAGCTTTATATCGTCTTCGGTAGTGTCTCTCGAAAATCTAGAAAAAAAGATTGAATTCTTTAGCGGAACCACAACTAGTTTCCTCGTATCAGACTGGACTACCGGCGGAGAAGGTTGAGTTACTGCGTTAGTAGTTGAGGATAGGGAAGGCGGTGGAGGCTTTGAAGATGATACCACCACTTCAATAGGGGGAAGATACTTCAGGCTCCTTATTATCCGAAGCAGATTTCGTTACACGGTCTTTTGAGGCTGAGGATTCTGATACTGGAGGACACGGAGAAGATAAATTAATTAAGTCCGTCGGAAGATTATTCTGACGTGCAACGGCAGCAATTTTCTTAGATGGACTATGACGACGCTTACGTTTAGACACGCGGATATCCTTAACAAATTGCAAGGTATCTAAGCATTTGAATGATTTAAACATATTTTCATAATGCTTAAATTTTTCTGTCAGTACCGACAATTCTCTTCCTATTTCTGTAAAACCATTTCTGGTTTGCCTAAATAGCTTGAAAAGATCAACTTCGGTTGACCTGCACTTTACGCAAGACCAGCGAAGGCCCTTGCCATCATTAATAGCTTCCAGAATTCTTCCCGTCAAACCAGCACATTTCAGATGGTAAATACCATCACACAGCCAGCACGATAAGTAGCGTTCAGAATCGCTTTTAATTTGGCAAGTATCAAGATCGCACTTCATATTGAAGGATTTATGTAATACACTCGTTAATAAAAGACAAACAAAATAAATTATAACAATTAAGGAGCAGATGTAAATAGCTTTAAATAAATGTAGCGAACAGTTTGAGTATCACTGTAATTATGACACTTAATAAACGAATTGCTCTCTATATTTGCATACAGTGTAGTTCTGCGTTAAATTACCTTCTGCAGTATGCGCATAAAATCGAACGGTATTTTTGGAATTATTGGAAATTTAAAGTAAATTGTTACTGTTTTTTAGCCTTCAATGCGATGCGCATATTTGTTCTCAGCGTCTTAGGTTTTTCTGTAGTGGCGGGAAAACACGGACGACCGCAGCAAGCGCGGTCTATATGAATGTACGATGAGGAGTTGGGTTTGTTTGTGTACCCACGCCGCAGAAATACTGTGGTGATGTGGATGACGCACGGGTTGTTTTAACTGAGAAGGCGACTGCAAATTTTCGCAAACAACAAAAATGAGTAAAGGGCAGAATAATATAAATCAGTCGTGGTCGAGTTGTTTGTGTGATATCAAGGCACACACCGCCCGCCAATCGGAGGAGAAGCTCGACCAATCATTTTAAACTTTGCACACATTGCTTTGCAGAGCACAGTAGGCGTACTAATCTAAATGGTAATACAAGAATTTTGTACCCAATTTGCCGTCAAATTATTCGACAATCGACGAAAGTATGTATTTAACTTTTTACCTTTTAATGTTCCTTTTTGTTTTTGTTGAAAATTTGAACTATTAAATTTTCATACACATGTGCATACATACATACATATGTATTCAATATATGCATTGCAATTTGTTAATTTCAACTGGTTCGTATAATAAAGGAAAACAAATATTTAGTTCAATGTTATCATATTAGTTAGTTTTTATTTAGAACAAGGGATTTTGGATGTACATATTCTAAAATGGAGACAAGAGCCACAATAAAGATGGAATAACGCCCACGGGCTTTATTTCATTTTTTAGGAAATGAGGCCCGCGGGCGTTATTGCCATATCGAAAGGGAAATAATGCCCACCGGCAAAAGACAATAAAGCCCGTAAGGTTAATTTCTTTTTCGAAAAGGCAATAACTCCCGCGGGCTTTATTTCGGGCCTTATTGCACTCCACCGAAAATTACGTTAGCATTCCTTAGTTGTGGTCAACCCCCTCGCATCGCAATTTTTTCTACACAGGGTTAAAATTACCCCTTTTTGGCAAAAATTGGTATTATTTTTTATTACATTCGGTTCTCCTTAGAAAAATTTAGCGCTTAATATTTTAGTAGAAATTTAACCATCTGTAAGCCATTTTTTTAAACAGTGGCTCAAAAAGGCCCGTTCTGGTTCGAGTTGATGGGTTAAACTTCTGGAAAAGAGTAAACCAACCTTGTTTTCCATATGTAATCCGCAAAAAATCGTAAGAACTCCGTAATTTAACATAACGGTTGATAAGATTATAGCAAAAATTTATTGATAGCGACATAAATTGCCCCAATAACTTAACTTTTTATTTATTTTTTTTCATTTCTTTAAATTTAAATAGTACATGCGGATCTGTGGAGAACATAGAGAGCTATGTGTGTATGTATGTATATTAGAGTGGTCCAAAAACAGTAGAGTCGGAATTGTAACGCTCTCACCCCCTAGGATTGTTCTATATCGAAAAAAGTATACCCCTATTTTTTATCTTGAAATCATAAAAGCTCAAAGCTCAAAGCTCTCAACATTTTCCATGTATTTTTATATGGTATAGAATTCTTGAAAATCAATATTTTTCGATCGGAAAACTCCGATTCTCTTCAGGAGACTTTCAATAATAATAAAAAATGTTTAATACTAAGCATTTTTTTGGTGGCCCATTGCATTTTTGGGGATTTTTGTGAGTTTTTGGCGGACCTGTAAATTATAGGTGCGATGAAAAAATCGTTAAAGAAACAATTGGGTATTATTATTGGAAATCTCGTGCAGGTAAATAAAGTTTTCTGGTAGAAAATGATTGACTTTTAACTAGGGCTGTGCGATTATTTGATTACTCGAGCAAGTTGGTTAATCAATTATTCGGTTAATCAATTACTCGAGTAATCAAGATTTTGATTACTCAAAACAATGATTAATCGAGTTACTTGAAATATGATTACTCAAAAAAATAATTTTGCTCGTTAATAGAGTTTGCTTTGGAAAATGCTTATTTTCTTTTTTACATTCTGTATATAAAAGAAATTTTTCGTTTTAATTTTTGAAAACAGAAACGTTGTTTTCAAAGTATCAAGGAACTTTAACTACTTTGTACATATGTAAAGAGTTGAAATGCTGATTACTCATTTTACTCGAAATGTTGATTAATCATAAAGCATTTTACTCAAATATTTTTGTTTTTGGTTAATCAAAAATCTTGATTACTCGAGTAACTGAACTTTTGAGTAATCATAATTTCCAATTAATCGAATAATTGAGTTATTTACTTTATGGTTAATTAAAATTTTGAGTAATCAATTAATCGCACAGCCCTACTTTTAACTATTCTATACCATTTCTACGAAAAGTTGTTTTTTCCCCATATGAAATACATGGAAAACTTTGAGCGCTTTGAGCGACCTCTAAACATTTTTTGATTTCAAAATAAAAAAGGGGTGTATTTTTTGCGGTATAAAACAAACCTAGGGGGTGAGAGCATAAAAATTCCGACTTTACTTTTTCACATGAATTTTTGGACCACCCATCCATTAGCGCCAGACACTCAACATTTGAATTCAAGTTTGAAGTAACGTAATTTAAATTTGAAACTAATTCAATGAATGCATTAAATAGAATTATAATCTGAATTGGCATGGCGAATGCCTAACGCTGACGAGTTGACATGCGATTATTTAGTAGCCTCATGGCGACAAAAAAATTATTTTATTTATTTTATAATATTAAAAATTTCTATACTTCAAAGAGTTCATAAATATAGAATCACATATATCCATGGATGAAATTTATTTTTTGGCATCCGCAAGCAAATCTCCAGTACCATAAAAAGATTCAATCACATCGTAGTACAAGATATGTCCATGCTAGTGCTAGTCCACTCCCTGCAAAAAATGGGACTAATCCGGGATGACTCCGCGAGCAATCGCAAAGGAACATGCGACTAATACCACTTTTGATCTCTTTATATGAAATGAACTGTTCGCTTTTGTTCGAGCATGTCCTATGAAGAGACTAATTGTTCACCTTTATACACAAAAGGGTATAAAAAGCGACTAGTCACTTTTAAAAAATAAAAATAAAAATTTGCGCCAGCTGAGATTCGAACCGGGTTTCTCAGTTTGGTTAGACGGATACTCTCTCTCTGTGCCAACGCCGCACATGAAATTTCATTGACTAAGTGCGTACATATCATTAAATCGTTAATAGTACCCGTTAGAGATGAGTTGGGGACTAAATGATCTCCAATTATACCCATAAGGGATGAGTCGAGACTAATTGACCTCCATTATTACCCGTATGACTCTAGTTGCGACTAATTAATGCCCAATCGTACCCGATTGAGAGTAATCTCGGAATACTCTCTTTAGAGATTAGTCGCACAATTTTTTTGCAGGGACTGTATATGTCCATATGTATGTATAAAAACACAATTTTACGAAATGAAAATTACATTTCTAAAGGAGTTTTTTCGCTTCAATTGGGCCACTGAACAAGAGTGTGATCTACTTAATTTTTCCAATAAGAGCGTAACTCAGAAAAATCATAGGTAACATATATTTCGGTCGAAAGCGTTTATTACAGTTAAATTAGGGTCGAATACTGGTAATCTAACGATTTTTTTCCGGAGTAGATAATTCTTTTCAATACTACAACAATACTGATTTTGTATTCACATACTACAACAACAAGAAAGTTATAACACATCGAAAACTTTAACGCCAATATCTCAAGCAGTTTTAACAGAAGCGGCCTCATTGCATCTAACTCCTCAATTATTGGAGATAAAACAAAGACAAATTGATTTTCCTGTGTATTTTCTTTTTAATATTTTAAACAGACTTTCAATAAAAAGCAAACACTTTTTTTGCTAATTTTTACATTCGTAAGTTATATTATTCTGGGGTCCCACATTCGTATACATGTACTAGGCGGCGTGTGAAAATTACGGTGGAGTGCAATAAGGCCCGCAGAAATAACGCCCATGGGCTTTATTTCCCAAAAAGGGGGAAATAAAGGCCATGGGCGTTATTTCCATTTCTAAGGGGAAATAGTGCCCACCAATAAAAGGCAATAAAGCCCGCGGGCTTTATTTCCTTTGCGAGAGAGCAATAATGGCCGCGGGCTTTATTTCCCGCTTGATTTATTTCATAAAAAGGAAATAAAGCACGCGAGTAGTATTTTCTTTGGCTTTATTTCACTGAAACATTCCAATTATGTATACAGGCATACAGTAGCATAAAATGGAATGTATTTTAAACGAATTGCTCTATATATTTGCATACAGTGTAGTTCTGCGTTAAATTCCCTTCTGCAGTATACGCCCAAAATCGAACGGTGTTTTTACCAATAACTGATAAGCGAATTTTAAAGCTGTTTTTTAGCCTTCAATGCGATGGGCATATTTGTTCTCAGCGTCTTAGGTTTTTCTGTAGTGGCGGGAAAACGCGGACGACCGCAGCAAGCGCGGTCTATGCGAATGTACGATGAGGAGTTGGGGTTGTTTGTGTACCCACGCCGCAGAAATACTGTGGTGATGTGGATGACGCACAGGTTGTTTTAACTGAGAAGGCGACTGCAAATTTTCGCAAACAACAAAAATGAGTAAAGGGCAGAATAATATAAATCAGCCGTGGTCGAGTGGTTTGTGTGATATCAAAGCACACACCGCCCGCCAATCGGAGGAGAAGCTCGACCAATCATTTTAAACTTTGCACACATTGCTTTGCAGAGCACAGTAGGCGTACTAATCTAAATGGTAATACAAAAACTTTGTATTCAATTTGCCGTCAAATTATTCGACAATCGACGAAAGTATTTATTTAACTTTTTACTCTTTCATGTTCCTTTTTGTTTTTGTTGAAAATTTGAATTATTTAATTTTCATACATATGTATTCAATATATGCATTGAAATTTGTTAATTTCAACTTGTTCGTATAATAAAGGAAAACAAATATTTAGTTCAATGTTATCATATTAGTTAGTTTTTATTTATAACAGGGGGTTTTGGATGTACATATTCTAAAATGGAGACAAGAGCCACAATAAAGATGAAATAACGCCCACGGGTTTTATTTAATTTTTTAGGAAATGAAGCACGCGGGCGTTATTGCCATATCGAAAGGGAAATAATGCCCTCCGGCAAAAGGCAATAAAGCCCGCGGACTTAATTTCTTTTTCGAAAAGGCAATAACGCCCGCGGGCTTTATACCCGCGGGCCTTATTGCACTCCACCGAAAATTACGTTAGCCTTCCTTACTTGTGGTCAACCCCCCCCCACCCCCCCATCACAATGTTTTCTACACAGGGTTAAAGTTACCCCTCCGCAACCAGATAAAGGAGCTAAACCACCTTAACGAGAATGCGATAAAAAGCATCAGGGCGGCTTATGCGGGCACACAAACCGCGGTGGTAAATCTCCCAGCGCAGGAGGCAAGATTACTTCTTGACGCGCAGAAAATAAAGATAGGATGGGTTGTGTGCAGAGTAAGGGAGAAACCGAACCCCAAAAAATGCTTCAGGTGCCTGGAATATGGCCATATAGCGAGAGACTGCAAAAACGCGGAAGACAGAAGTCAATGCTGCCTAAAATGTGGAGAAAATGGACACTTTGCGAAAGCCTGCGACAAAAAGCCACACTGCAGAGCATGCAAAAACCAGGGAAGAAAGAACACCGAGCACCAGATAGGTAGTTGGAGGTGTCCGCTATACCAGGAGGCGTGCAAGAAATCAAGAAAATGAGAGTCATGCAGTTGAATCTCAACCACTGCGAAGCAGCGCAAGAGCTGCTCAGGCAAACGGTGTACGAGGAGAAGGTGGACATAGCAATAATCAGCGAGCAGTATAAAAATATAGACAGTGGAGCATGGATATCGGACCTCACAGGCAAAGCTGCAATATGGACATGCGGAGGAAAAGCTTTCCAAGAAAAGCCGCTGCTTGGTAAAAGCTACTACACACGAGCGAAGGTAGACGGTTTTAACTTTTATAGCTGCTACATACCACCAAGTATCCCACAAAATGAATACGAGAACATCCTAGACAGTTTGGTTCAAGAAGTCCGGACCACCACAATGAACGTTATAGCAGGGGACTTCAATGCATGGGCAGTGGAATGGGGTAGCGTCCACACAAACAGGCGGGGAGATGCACTACTAAAGGCGTTTTCGGTACTTGATGCGGTGCTTCTGAATTCGGGGAACAAAAATACCTTTGAGAAGAATGGTCGAGGCTCGGTGATTGACATTACTTTCGCTAGTAGTTCCTTGGTGCGCTCAACGAGCTGGAAGGTGTCGGACCTCTATACGAACAGTGACCATCTGGCAATCATGATGGAGCTAGGGAATTGTGCACAGAGCCGACAAAGGGCGATCACCAGGAAGGTGCAAACGAGGGGCTGGAAGGTAGAGACTCTGGATGAAGAGCTCTTCAGACTCGTGCTGGATGAGGAAATGGCCACTGAGGATAACACTGAGCTCCAGGCTGAAACACTGGTGAGGCACATCAGTAAAGCCTGCGACGGTGCTATGTGCAGGAGAAAACACGGCTCTCTCAGGCAGCCGGCGTACTGGTGGAACGAAAAAATCCAGGCCATAAGGGGTGAGTGTCATAAGGCGAGGCGGTTGTGTCAAAGGAACCGTGGCTCGATGGAACATGCCGTGCTGCGCGAAGCCTTCAAAAAGAAGCGAAGTGACCTTAAAAAAGCCATCAAAAGCAGCAAAACCAGCTGCTTTAAGGAGCTCTGCGAAAAGGTGGACGAAAACCCATGGGGTGATGCCTACAAGGTGGTCATGAAGAAAATAAAAGGTGGTAAAGGCCAGGCACCAACCTGTCCCACCCTCCTAAAAGACGTCGTGCAAACTCTCTTCCCTGTGCAAACGCCAGGAGGTCGGCGACCGCAAGCAGAGAAACCGGAGGGAATGGAAGCACCAACGGTTACAGACGAGGAGGTGGTCCAAGCAGCAGAAAGATTTGGTAATGACAAAGCGCCAGGCCTAGACGGAATACCAAACAAGGCTCTGAAGGTTGCCATCAAGCACAACACGGGTCCGTTTACCGAACTCTTTACGCGGTGTCTGCGAGAAGGCGTCTTCCCAAAAATCTGGAAGAAACAGCGGCTGGTCCTACTGCAGAAACCAAACAAGCCGGCAGGAGAACCAAGCGCATACCGACCTCTCTGTATGCTGGATACGCTTGGTAAGATACTGGAGCGATTAATTTGTGTACGGTTGGAGCAGCACCTAGAGGAGGAACTGCCGGGTCTCGCCGATAACCAGTATGGTTTTCGAAGACAGAGGTCTACCATTGATGCAATTAAAAAGCTCACCGATGTCGCAGGCAAGGCAATAGAAGGAACAAGATGGCTATATGGCACGAAGGAATACTGCGCGGTGGTGACATTCGACGTAAAAAACGCCTTCAATTCGGCATCCTGGCCTCACATACTAAGTGCTCTGGAAAGAAAGAACACGCCGCCCTACTTGCTAAGGATGGTATCCAACTACCTATCTGACAGGCTTCTGCTGTATGATACCGACGAAGGCCCCAGGAAG
Organism: Rhagoletis zephyria; assembly: GCF_001687245.7. NCBI lineage: Eukaryota > Metazoa > Arthropoda > Insecta > Diptera > Tephritidae > Rhagoletis > Rhagoletis zephyria. The sequence continues at coordinate 20,239 of NW_016160167.1, read as the reverse complement.
TACTTGGTGACGGGTGGAGTACCACAGGGCTCCGTACTTGGGCCACTACTTTGGATTGTCCTCTATGATGGAATTCTGGGACTGCCGCTGCCAAGGGAGGTACAAATTATCGGATACGCCGATGATATAGCAATAACAGTAGTGGCCAAAGACCTCTACCAAGTTGAGAACATCTGCAACAGCACGGCGCAGCAAATAAAGAACTGGCTCGCTGCAACGAATCTCCAACTCGCAGGGCAAAAAACCGAAGCGGTGGTGATCACAAGCCGAAAAAAGATGGAGAGCGCTACGCTCAACATCGATGGACATAGCATCAAAACACAGCAGTCGCTGAAATACCTGGGTGTCATGATAGACTCGAGATTAAGCTACAAGGTGCACATTGATAAAGCTTGTGAAAAAGCGGCAAGAGTGACCACGGCTCTAACAAGACTAATGGCTAACATCGGCGGACCGAGCCAAAACAGACGAGCGCTTCTAGCAAAAGTGAGCCAGTCCATACTAATGTATGCAGCACCCATCTGGGGACCCGCGTTGCAGCGCAAGACTTACGCGAAGGCGGCAAAGTCGGTGTACCGACTAAATAGCATCAGGGTGACTAGCGCCTTCCGTACTGTGTCACACGAGGCGGTCGGAGTCTTAGCGGGCATCATGCCCCCAGAAATAATGGCCATGGAGCTAAAAAGAGTCTTCGATAAGTCCCGAAACTTAGGCAGGTGCCTGACAATCGAAGAGCGAAAACAAGAGAGGGATGCAAGTCTAAATGAATGGCAAAGACACTGGGATGTGACGACAAAAGGGAGGTGGACGCACAGGCTGATCAATAACATAAAAGCGTGGGTGGAGAGGAAACACGGAGAGACCGACTTCTACGTGTCACAGTTTCTGATGGGGCACGGCTGCTTTCGAGAATACCTGTTCAAATATGGGCATGATGACGGGACAGAGTGCTCATTCTGCGGTAGCGGCGACGAAAACGTACTACACGTATTTTTCCACTGCCGAAAATACGAGGCAGATCGAACAGACATAGAGCAGCTGATAAAGGAGAGCATGACGCCTGACAATATCGTGGGGCACATGATAAACTCAAAAGCGGTGTGGAGCAGAATTAAGGCGTGGTCCGCAATAGTCCTCCAGGAGCTAAGAGCGAAAGAAAGACAGCGCAGTAGCGAAAAGAGAAGACTGAACGAGAGATAAGCCAGAAAGGCGTGTGTGAAGAGCCAATTGGCAAAGCTACGCCTTGCGACGTAATACCTAACGGCGGTCCCGCAAGGCGAAACACAAGGCTTCAGACGTCGGAGTTAAGGGTTTAGTACGTAGGCGCGCTGTCTCGCAAGTCCTGAATTATGTGATAACATAGTCTGGGCGTGGTCCCGAATGAGGTGCACCCTTAGCGGACAGGATGACGAATCGTGCATAACATCTTTGGAAGATTCCCCCTCCGTTGAAAAAAAAAAAAAACCCCTTTTTGATAAAATTAGTATTATTTTTTATTACATTCGGTTCTCCTTAGAAAAATTCAGCGCTTAATATTTTAGTAGAAATTTTAACTATCTATAAGCCATTTGTTTAAACAGTGGATAAAAACGGCCCGTTCTGGTTGGAGTTGATGGGTTTAACTTTTGGAAAAGAGTAAACCAACCTTGTTTCCATATGTAATTCCCAAAAAATCGTAAGAACTCATTAATTTAACATAACGGTTATATTATAGCAAAAACTTATTGATAGCGACATAAATTACCCCAATAACTTAACTTTTTATTATTTTTTGATTTCTTTAAATTTAAATAGTACATACGGATCTGTAGAGAACATAGAGAGCCATGTGTGTATGCATGTATATTAGAGTGGTCCAAAAACCTTAGAGTCGGAATTGTAATGCTCTCACCCCTAGGATTGTTCTATATGGAAAAGAGTGTACCCCTCTTTTTTTATTTTGAAATCTAAAAATATTTAGAGGCCGCTCAAAGCTCTCAAAGTTTTCCATGTAGTTTTATATGGGAAAAATAAAATTTTTCCTAGAAATGGTATAGAATTTTTGAAAATCAATATTTTTCGATCGGAAAACTTTGATTCTTTTCAGGAGACTTTCAATAACAATACCCAATTGTTTATTTAACAATTTTTTAATACGAAGGATTGTTTATTGGTGGCCCCATTGAACTTTTGCGGATTTTTGTGGGTTTTTGGCGGACCTATAAGTTATAGGTGCGATGAAAAAATCGTTAAAGAAACAATTGGGTATTATTATTGGGAGTCTCATACAGGTAAATAAAGTTTTCTGGTAGAAAAATATTGATTTTTAACTATTCTATACCATTTCTACGAAAAGTTGTTTTTTCCCCGTATAAAATACATGGAAAACTTTGGGCATTCATTTTTGGACCGCCCTAATGTATATGCATCAGACCTTCTTCTGTTCGCCCATCCATTAGCGCCAGACACTCAACATTTGAGTTCAAGTTTGACGCAATTTAAATTTAAAACTGGTTCAATGAATGAATTAAATAGTATTATAATCTGAATTGGTATGGCGAATGCCTAACGCTGACGAGATGACATGATAAGATTATTTAGTAGCCTCATGGCTCTTTGGAATCTACCTTATGGGCAGTAGCGCCGGCGTTTCCAGACGCGCAGCCGCCAATTCTTTTTGAAGTTGACCACGCCGCACAGTGGGACGTTCCCATATAAGCTGCGGCCAAAAGTAGTAACCGTACTAGAAATTCGCTCAAACCTCGGATATGCGCTATTCGACACTTAAGAATGAAGAAATATGGAAAATGGTAAAATTCAACGCGCTACCACGCCCACGGCTCTTGTGGGCGGAAATAGTAAATGTTATCCGATTTAGATGAAATTCAGAGCATACGCTTGTTTTAGCAAGAAAGGCGTAAATCTGAAAGAACGTCTAAATCGGTTTACATTATCGTCCAGTAATTCTAGAAAAACAGGCGCAAATTAAAAAAAAATCTCTTTTGATGAATTTCGGTTTGCCCTACTCGTTTAAGCCAAAATTGTCCAACTTGGAAGATTACGGCGCCCACCTCCTGCACAACTCTTTTGACTCCAAGTACTAATTTTTATGAATTTTCGGAGAAAATGAAGAGGCACATTTATTTTATTTCCAAAGAGGTTCCTATTTCTTTATTTTAAAAATACCAAAACGAATACATTTACAATATCTGCATTTTAAATTTTGTGTACGATATGTATTTACACTGAAACTTTCAGTTATACCTACCAGGGTTCGTATTTGCACACACATGCGCAGCACGTCCTAACATTTTACGCTTACACACGTGTGCTGTGCATATAAAAAATTAAAAACTTGCTCACATCACATGTGTGTGCCGTTTGGTAAAAAGCACGGGCACATGTGTGTACTTTATTTTTATTAATATAAAGCACA